>NW_009697259.1:58295-58632 GCF_000703405.1 Apaloderma vittatum | reverse complement strand
ACAGAGGACCAAGAATTTGAATTTCTCTTAAGAATTTTCATGAAAAATCAAGACTACAATGAGTAAGATGATAAGTACTCCTTACAAGCCCCAGACTTACGACGTGCCAGGATTTAACAATTTGATGTCAAGATAACTAATGTAGCAATTTGCTTTTAACGTACTCTAGAAGCATGTCAGGAAGACACTCGAGTGTTAAGCACCGTGTTGAGGGGGATCAAATGCATAGTCAGATACATAGAGGTGGCCACTGCAGAACATGGCAATGACTCATCTGTAGCCACCAAGGGTCTCAGCTTTGGTGCAAAGAGCCACACAAATGAGCAATAATTGTGAG
>NW_009697259.1:34724-58276 GCF_000703405.1 Apaloderma vittatum | reverse complement strand
GGGAAATCTCCCTTTACTGAAAGAGGGACTGAGGGCTTATTTTTCTTAAGATCTGTTATGTAATTTCTTACGTTATGCCAGCTGGGTGCCAGACAGATCAGGTCCCAGTTCTGCTCAGAGTGGGAGCTAGAGAAGCAAGGAGCAGTGAAAGGGTTTGATCCTTTTGCCCAGCCATCTCGTAGACAGGCTGGTAGGGCTTCCTGTGGCTGTGAGAGGGGCCTTAAAGATAAGTTTAGTGGAAAAACGGCACCTTAGTTCATGCAAAGGCAGCTATTATCACATTTTCACGTAAATATCTGGGTATGCTTTATGTAAAGAGCAAGCCCCAGCATTTAACCTTACCAAATGACTTTCAAGCTTCGGATGTGCAGTGGCTTTCCTTCAGCAAGATTCATAGTGGAGGTGATTGCAGTTCTTACCTCATAGGCCCATATCTTAATAATGAGATTGTTTTCTAGGCTTTGGCTCCTGGCAAAAATTAACCTAGAGCTAACTAAGGCAACTCCTTAGTTATCAAAAACAAACATGGGAAGTCTTGTGCTCTGGTCTGGACTGCCTTCAACATAAGTCAAGCACAAGACTGCTCAGCCTTTGAAGACAGCGACTTTCCAGGGGAGCCTCTGACCCTCACAGACCTTCCTGAGCTAGGCTAAGCATGAGGATCCCCTTCCCATGGGTCCTGGCAGTATGCACCTACATGATAGTGCAGATGCTATAAAGATAGCATCTTGCTTGCCTAATTTCTCTACCAAAAGCAAAACTCAAGTATTGAATGTTGCTACTAAGTGAGTCTTGGGAGAAATGGTGACCCCAGCTCAATTTCAGGCAGTCTGCAGATATTAAAAAAATTACAGAATCACAGAATATTAGATATTGGAAGGGACCTGCAGAGACCATCTAGTCCAACACCCCTGCCAGAGCAGATCACACAGGAACGCATCCAGAAAGATTTTGAATGTCTCCAGAGACAGGGACTCCACCAACTCTCTGGGCAGCCTGTTCCAGTGCTCTGTCACCCACAAAGTAAAAAAGTTCCTCCTCATGTTTAGATGGAACTTCCTATGTTCAAGTTTGTACCCATTACCTTGTCTTTTAATAGCTCAGATGGCATTTTTATTCCTGACTATTAAATTAGGCAAAGAGAAAGCACGTGAAAATTTTATGTGGCGCAAGGCAGCCCTGACTTCTGTGCAGTGAAGTTAGGCCTGGCATACCCAGAGTGAGACAAGTTATCCTTTCTCTGCTGCTGCTGCTGGCAGAGCCAGCTTGGGGAAGGCAGTGACCCCAAGGCAGCCAGAGACTCAGACCTGCTCGTGTCTGCTTGCACAGTGAGACGCAGGACTGGTGCAGCAGGCTTGACTGAACTGGGAGAGGCTGGGTGATGTGGGTGCTGAGCATCTCGTGGGGCTGCGGGCTGGGTGAGTGCTTGTGTTGGTGCCTGTCTCCTGCTACAACTGCAAATCAATGCTCTAAAAAAGCCAGATTTCTCCCATTTTGACTGTTGTAACTCTTTTCTAGGAACTCAGACTCCCTGCTCAAGCCAGTACTGCCGATGGTAAGAGCCTGTGAAAACTGGTGTAGGTACTGGTGGTGGTGAGTGTTTCCCAGAGAGCTGTCCATTGACAGCCACCTTTACTGTCTCTTCTTCCTTCCTGACATACCAGGCACCACTCCACTCTTGTCTCCGTTCGCCACTTAGCCCCTCTCTCAGAGTTCAACCCTGACACCCTGCGACCTTGCTGGGATAGCAGGTGACCAGCGTGGGGTATCCCTCCAAAGAGATGGGAGTGACAACTAAGCCCTTCCTCTTCACATATGTCTCTTTCAGAGCCTGATTTTTAAAGGAAACAAATCATGTACTGTCCCTCTGTCGGCCTCTCCATCTGTCCTCTTCACCTTGCCACCTTTAACACTTTCACAAACCAAATATAGCAGGGAGGAGAGCCTTTCAAAGATACTAAATTCTTGCAATGTCTGTAAAATGGGTATGTATCTAAGGAGGAGAAAGGGGAAAATTTGGATGAAAAAGTCACAGCTTGAGTTTGACCTCTTTTAAAAAGGCTTCAGGCCTGTGAGCGGGGTCATTCATACCTGCCCTGCGGGAATGACATCACTCTAGTGCTTGCACCCTATAAAGCACAGAAGTTTATTGACATCCATAGAGACCCAAAGCGGATTCCTTTTGATTTCTGTCAGGATATCTTCATAGACACAAGGGATATTACACTTCAAATCTGATTATGCCTCTATTTCAACCCACATTTCAGCCTGTCTAGCCCATCTACCGTCTCTTGTTGCCCTTCTTCACTGTGAACCATACAAATTGCCAGCACTGGGCCAGTCCATACTGTTCTCTCACCAGCTGCTTGCAAAACCCTGTGGCTGAGAGGCTGTTATTTATAGCAGCACAAACTCAATGCAGGTCTTTGAAGCCAAAGGTGTAAAGCTGCTTCAGGAGAAGAGGAAGTGGAGTCCTTTCATTGTGAGTCATTTTCTAGCCCGCAATTAAGCCCCATTAGAGAGTTAGTGTAAATGGTGGCTTGTTATCTCTTTCCACTGACAAGCTGTCAGTTTATTTGGCTGTTGTCATTAGCCAATGTTTTGACTTTGATGAATTATGGTACCCACAATTTCTGTTCTTGCTCAGGCATTTGGGCCTCATTGGTGTGAATTATCTCACACAGAGCTGAAAGCATCGAGGCTTAGGCTTAGATATTTTTGGTGAGGCTTCATCTTAGATATTTTTGGAAACTTTATAATGTCAAGGATATCTCCCCTTCATGTCCAGTAGATCCCCTCACTGGAGGTTGAAAAAAAATCACTTAACCATTGCTCAGGTACAGTCAAGCCTGCCTTGGGGTTGAGAAGATACAAGAGAAAGGAAAAATCAACTCCTGCTTTAATTTCTTGGTTCACTTGAATCTTCACATGGCCTGAGCCAGTCTTTTCAACCGAGGACCATAAATAAGGAACAGGCTTTGGATCTCTGTCTCATGTATTAACTTCCTGAACTCCAACCTTGGATGTGTTCAGTTGTCTTCCTCAGGCTCTGAGCTGCTTTTTCCTGGTTGTACTAAGTGATAACATCCAAACTATGCTTCTTCCTTTGTTGCAGTAGCTGTTGTTCCTCACTCTTAGCCCACTTTACTTTTGGGGTGTTAAAGCTACAGCCTTTACTGTACATTCCCTACCCTCTCTAAAGTGCTGTTTGCATCTGCAGACTTCTGCCTCCAGTTGTTTTGTAACTGAATTATTTATGTGCATATTTTGTCTTTGATCCAGGATGTACCAAGACAGAACCAGGACAGCTCCTATAAGGCTCTCTTCCTAAGATACGCTAAGCAGGTATTCTACCTAAAACAGCTTGCTTAAAAATAAAAAAAGGCATGTGAACTTGCAAAAAGAAAAACTGATCTATGAGGCTGATACAAATCCTTTAAGAATTTTGGGGGGGAGGGGGCAGAAACGTAGCTCCATCCTTAAGTGGATACCCTGAAAAGCATATTGATTGACCTGCCAAAACCCCCAGAAAAATGGAATGTTTCAATTGGGATAGATTGGATAGCCCCATTTATCAGCAGAGGATAGAAGATTTGTGGTTGTGCTGCTGATGGGCTTGTGTGTGTACTTTTTTTTTTTGGCTTTGGTTTGTTTATTTACTGAAAGCAATTAGAAAGCCTTGAGTATACCCCCTCTCATCAGCATCATTTTCCATTTGCCTTCACAGCATTTGGAAACCAGACATCAGTCAGCATTTGAGTAATTGATTCCTGCTCTTTCAGAGCCAAACTCTGTGTGTTCGCAGGAGATGCTTTTAATGGTTTAATAAACTGTTATAAAGAACTTCTTGACTTAGTCAAGAGGAAAAAAAAATCACTGCCAAAAGTCTTTGCACAACAGACCTCTTGAGTTAATGGTTATGTCAATGCACGAAGGTGAAAATGAACACGGGCTGCCACGCTGAATGCCCTGGGAATTTCTCAGGAGGAAGGCGGTCAGGTTGACCAACGAGTAGGTCAGAAGGAAACAGGTAGTCACACCTGTGCTCCCAGCCCACTCACACAGCTGCCCACTGTGCCTGCCCATGGGTAGCTACCCACCTAGGGGCTGATGAAGCCAGTGAGTGTTCCCATTGCTGCTGAGGAAACTCCACAGTGATGAGAGTGCCTGTAACTCCCCTGCAGACTCTTGTAGGGAAGGACAAAGAGTAGCCCAGCAGTGTGGAGGGCTTCGTTATTCTCCTAAGGGGTTGCTGCTGCCCCTCTGGTATAAACTGAGGTCTTTCTTTGTTGCCACAGTGCATCAGTAAAGAAACTTTGGGCAGAAGTGACACAGAAGAAAACTTTAAGCTCACAGATGTCTCTTTGCATTTTATTCTGCTTTAGGACTCAGCTATTGATGCCTCACAGCTGCAACAACTCCTTAATGAAGTGATCCTGCAAGGTAAAGCTTTTACAACCCAGTTAATGCCTTTGGTGCTTTCCTATCCTTAGTCTAGTGTAAATTAGAGGATTAGTGGTGTCCTGACAGCCCTCAAAAAATCTTCGGTGTGGCTTACTGCATTGTTGGATCTTAAAGAATAAGAAGTTCCTCCACCAGGGTTCCTTTACCTGCAGTTTGGGTTTATTTTTTAAAGAAAATCAACATAATATTCACATGAAGAGGGCAATGCTGCCCAGACTAGCTGCTAACAGACTCTTTAATACATGCAATACGTGTGCATCTGCTTGACACCCCAATTTCACCCTCCTCTCACCTTCCTAGTTCTGTCAAGCTTCGTAGACCTGCCCTACCCCATACTCACTTCTGGATGTCCCTACAGTTCCCATGAGCACCTATTCCTGCTCCCTGCACCAGTGAGCTGTCACCTGATTTCTTCCACTTCAGCTCTGGCCTGGATCACTCCTCTGGTAGAAACCTCAAGCTGGCTTTCAGCATTTCCCAGGCTTCCTAACCTGCCCACCTCGAAAATAGCATGAGGGCACAGCCAGAGGGCTTGAACCGACTCAGTCATGCACAAGGCTGAAAATGCTCTTAGGACTTGCTCATTCGGTATAAATGACCCTTCTTGTCACTGTCATTTTGCTTTATCCTTATTTTAAGAGAGAAGAATTTCCATCAGGGCGGGTCGGTGGGCAGACACTGTGCAGAGCAGCTACCTGTGAGCCCAGACAGGGCACCTGTGTTTGGGGAACAGAGCAGTAGAGATGACAGAGAAACATGAGACACCCTCTGTGGACCTCAGCCTGGCTTGTAGCCTTTGCTCTTTGAGAACCTGAGCCAGATCTGGGACTTTTTAGCTGTATGAGCTTTCAGACTGGTGTCCTCCTTCCCTCTGAATGCCTCTGTTAGCCCCCTTGCTCTTGTTAATTCCTTCTATTTTGTCAATCCTTGCAGATGAAATGACCAGCCTGGGAGGAGAATTCAGCTTCGATTCATGCAGAGGCATTTTAGCTCTGATGGATGTATCCTTTCATCAGAAGCAATAAACTTCCTTGGTGTTGCCCATCCTTGCCTTGAGTTATAGCTGGGCTGAGCGTCCCAGTGTGAGAACCTGCAAACAAATATCAGCTGCGGTCTTCAATAAATAACTGTCCCAGACTCTGTGGAGGACTTTACTATGCATGCCCTGGCTCTGGTGTCTCCACTGAAGGGTGAGCATCAACCTACTACCACCTAACTCTTTGCTTTCGTTTTCCCCTTTGCAGGGCTTGGCTAAGCTTAACCCTTGAGTGCAGATCCTAGGCAAAGCCCAAGGCAAGAAGGTACCACAGAGCTCAGACATAGCTCAGCAATCCCTATGAAGATGGATCATGCAGTCTTTTTACTGTTAACAAGACAACACTGGCTATTGTAGAATGAGAGGACTCTTCAATGAAAACAGAAGTTCTCCCTCACATGTTTTTTCCGCCTTGCTTGCTCACTGTCTCTTTTCTTCCAATTCTCAAAATAAATCTGAGATATTTCCAGACCTTTACAAGCTGCCAGAGAATGAAAAAAAAAAAAGATGACAAGTCCCTCTGTCATTGCAACTTTTTGCATCTAGCCAGTGAGAGAGACTTTTCCCCCTTTCTAAAGCCCTTCCTGGGCTAAGTGGGTGCATGAGACTTGCAAAGAACTGACAAAGCCACTGCTCCCCTTTAGCTCACGACAGGTTTTTCATTCTCTGGGCTGTGTACAACCCAAGTACAGTGTGATCTGTCCTGGCCTGCAAAGATAATCAACATTTTTTTTCCTCTCAGGTTTCATGGCAGTGGCTTTTGTCTACTTACATTTTACTGGTGATGAGTTTTTCTTTCAGGGAGTTTTCACCATCCCAGGTGCATTAGGTGAGGTGCCACATGTCTGCCCAAGACTCTTAGATAGTGTGTGGAGGGGAGCAGGTCCACTGCCACAGTCCTTTGAGCATCCCTGGGGAACGTGTCCTGATGCCTGTGGGATCCTGTAGCTCGTGGCGGAAAAGTGTTTTCTCACATGTGGCACATGCACGTCTCAAAAGGTGCTGCTGCCTTCTGAGAGCAGGCATCAGAATTGTCTCCTTGCACTCTTGGCTCCTTCAGTGCCTGTTCCTTCGGGAGGATCCAGCCAGAGCTAATACTGTGCTGCCTCATGCACACACATGGCCTGGAGCATGGGGTCATGTTCATCCACAGGGGCCTCTGTGCTTGGTGGCTAAATGTCAACCGAAGAGGCCACTGCAGCTTCCCTTGTGGTTAAAGGCATCATATAAATAAACCTTTTGCTGTTTGTGAGCACAGGTGCGAGCAGCTGTACAGCGTGCCAAAGAAGGTGACTTAAACTCTCAGCATAGTTTAGAGCAGAAAATCTCTTGGCTTTCTTAGCACCAAGTAACAGAGAGAAAAGACGGCATATTATGTCTTTGTGTCAAGGCAACATCTTGAGGAACAAACAGATTTAACTCTCATTAACTGTTCAATTCTTAACTAAATGCACAGCTCAACTCTAATGGACGACTGACGCTGCGGGAGTTCAGGAGCCTCTGGCGAAGTCTCACCAAGTACATGGTACATGGGGGCTGCTGCCTCTTCTCCGCTGGGCTTTCCATCAGCAGGGTGCAGATGCTCTGAGATATCAAAGTGCTGGGGGAAAATATGTTGCAAAGGTTGCTTGCTTAGTGGGTCAGATTTTCATCCTCTTAGGCAAAGGTTGAGAGCTCAGGAAGTAGTGATGTATGTAAAGTACTCTAAATAAGCAGCCAAGGGAGGCTTTGCTAGCACAGGGAATATTGATGAAAAGGTGGGAGAAGTTAGCAATTAAGCTCAGAATTTGACGGAAATCTCAGTTTGTGTGCCATCACTACCAATGTTTTTAAAAGCTCTCTAAGCTGAAATGAGTTTTTGAACAGAGTCATCTGAAAAATGTCACTTCCTCATTGCTGCAGTTCGTAGTGGAGATGTGTAGGATCCAATGAAGGTTTATCTGGGAGAAGTATCTCTGCTCCAGGATAAGCATATAGGTCTTCAAGCACTGAAGACAGTAGCTTGGCATTTAAATTCAGAGGCAGCTTCTCTGTGTTGGGTCCTTCTCCCTCAGTCTTGGGGCAGAACGGAAAGATTTCCTGAAGCCTTAGGGCTGGGTGAGATCTACTTTGTTTCATCCCTCTTGAGATTGTCTGAGGCCACTTAGGCCGTGGGGTGCCAGGTTCCCCCATCTAAGAGTGGTGTTCTTTCCCCTGACAATACCTCAAGTGTGGCTTGGGGGATTTCAGTGGTGGCCTGGGAAAGGTGGCCCCACACCATTCTGAAACTTAGGAACTCCTGGCTTATTTCACATGTTATAGACAATATCAGATTTTCAGTGGAGGTGAGATTGTTCCTATTGCTGGGTGCATACATAAATCAGGGAGAGGGAGTAAAAAGGCTTTGTCCCACCCAAAATGGCGGGATGTCTTACACAGTAACATCCTGTCTGAGCCTTTTGGAAATGGGTCTCCCTTGTCATGGTGACCCCATCTGTTGAACATCCTTGCAGCCTGTTTATTAAGGAGGGAAAGCAACCTACATAATCAGATGTAGTAGTAAACTTGGGGAGTCTTGATAGGGGCTTGAAATCTGCCTTTACACTGTTTTTTAGGATATCTTCAGTGAAGAAAACAGAAATCATTCTGGATTTCTTGATGTGTCTGAACTGAAGAGTGCAATACAGACAGCAGGTGCGTCCATAGGGGCCGAACAGCTCCTTTTCTTGTCCCTGTGGCAGTGAAGGCAAGAATGAATAAGAGAGAGCAAAGAAAAAAGACCTTCAGGGAGAAAGTATTTCTGATTGCACAGAGGTGCCAATTAGATCACAGCTCTGCTCAGAGGTCTGCGCTGGTTTAGGGCATTGAGACAAAAAGCTTATTTCAGGAAGAAGCCCAGGGAGCCAGCAGAGAGATGCAGAGAAGTGCAGCACTGGCCAGAGCCCCCAGACTGGCTTATCTGTAGTCTCTCTAGGTCATGGATAAAACATTCAGCAGAGGAAAGGAGCAAGGAACAGTCAATGCTTACACTTGCCCCAATTTCTGCAGTTTCTCTCCAGGGCAGTGACTCAGTCTATAAGGGAAAGCCACAGTGACAGGATTTTATTTAGTTTGCACTGACCTCTGTTGGCTACACGAATGCTGAAACTTGCAGTGAGCGTATGAGACCCCTTCATATACGAGAGAAGCATTTTAGGTGGGTCATCTCCCTGGAGACTTTGTGCATGAAATATAGCTCTGCGCAATCCTTTTATAATCATACAGTAGAGAAGCTCCCATTTGGCTACCTGAAGCCTGAAGGGATGTTGTCTCTGGGAGGAACATGGTGCAGAATTGCTATCCATGGAAGCCATGAGCTCAGGAGACACACGTGCAATTTTTTTGTTGTTGCTGAGAGGTGGGCAGAGCATTAGCATTTGCCTCAGGAGCACAGCACTAATATGCCAAGATGTCAAAGGAGAAACTGCCAGATCCATTCTATAAGAAAGGCACTAAAGTGTAAAACTGAAAATTGTACGTTGAGAAGTCCTCACAGCCAAAACAGTGCAGCTATTTGAAGGAATAAAAAGTCACTGTTAAATGGCAAATTCAGAACTCATTAGGCTGAAGCAGTTCTGAGGAGGGGGTAGAAAGGAAATTATAAGATCGTTCCTGACTTTTTCTGAGCCAGACAGCTGCATTTGAATCTGGCTTTGCATTAGGGTGATCCTCATCCTGGCTTTTAAGCAGGAAGGAGCGGACAGCCCCAGAAAGCGTTTGGGAGGCTGGTACTACCTCTGGGAATGACAGCAACGTATCTAAATACAGCTCCTAGCCAGCTCTTCCCTGAAGTGTTTGATGCTTTCCCCAGCAAAATATGGGACTGTGTGCTTAATTCTCACTGTTGTCCTAATGCTTCAAAGCATGGTAATGATGGGTCAAGTTTTCTGCTAGAATAAAGCAGGATAGCTGCATTAACAGCAGTGCTCCCCTGAACTGCAGGAGCATTGGCCCGGTGTATCCACAAACTCATCACTGGCAATATTAAATGCATCAAAATAATTATTTAAAAAAAAAAA
This sequence comes from Apaloderma vittatum, assembly GCF_000703405.1. Lineage (NCBI taxonomy): Eukaryota > Metazoa > Chordata > Aves > Trogoniformes > Trogonidae > Apaloderma > Apaloderma vittatum. The sequence goes on along the minus strand of NW_009697259.1, from coordinate 48,739 downwards.
TCAAACCATAAAGGCTGTATTTTAAAACTTAGCTAAAACCAGTGTTAGGAATCCAGCAGACAAAAGATGTGGGTAGTAACCTTACAAATAAGCAACAGCACATACCTGAAACATTTTCAGAACAGAGGGGAATGATACTTCAGTCTTGTTGATGACGTTGATTGAGAGACATCGCCTGTTGAGCAGATTTCAGAGAAAGTGTATTGCAGGCTGACCATGCTGAATTGTCGGTGTTTTACTAGTGCTAAGACACAACTATATCACCTTGTAAGCAGCACTGCAATGCTTGCTAAAATCTGCTCTCTAGAGAGAGCTTAAGTTCCCACTGCCATCAAAAGGTTAAAAATGAGGTAGTGTTCGCTGCTTGCTACTGCAGGGGTTTAAAACCAGAATATGAGAAGAAATTTCACCATTTAGATTTTTTTAATTACTAATTTTTCCTTCTAGAAAAAAGAATTTAAAATCACATTTATCTTAATTCGAAATATATCTGAAGTCCAAATGTATTTCCACAGTTTAAATAATCAGCATTTTGTGTCTGCTTCCTGCCAGAGACCTTCTCCAACAAGGCTCATGCAACCAGTTTGTTGATGTACTAATCCACCTCCATTGCCTGTATCTCCCCCTACAGAGGCATAGGGAAACCATTTCCTCCTTCTCTACTTGTTCAACTAATCTAGCTCCATGAGGAATTCATTTAAAAGTGAAAAGTATAGAGCTGGTTGCAAAAGCAGGAAAGTTACTTCTCTTCCAGCTGAACCACTAAAAACTAGGGGTGAACAAATGAGACTTTAGTTCTAAAGCTTCAGAGAATGCATTAAACTGAAACTATCAGTCCAGCTCTCCGCCGAAAATTTCTCTTTTGTTTAGCAAATCAGCTTTTAGTGCAAAATATATTTAAATCATTCCTCTTATATAGCCAGCACATTGAGGGTAGCTTTATTTAACTAATAAAAGAATAATTCTAAAAGGCAATTTTTGTTCATTCAATTGAATACCAATTTCCATCCAAACAGACTGTGACACAAATACTGAATAATCAGCTAATAAAAATGATATGCACCCTTCACCATTTTCTAATAGAAGAGAAAATGTAAAAATTAAGAATAGCAGGCATGCTACCACGCGCGTTAGCATGAGCGCGCGCGGTATCTCCCCATTTAGCAGAAAGCTCCCGTGGTATTGTAAATGCCACACTCAGACTTTAACAGTTATGAGCCAAAGAAAATCATCCTTTCTTATAGAAAATAAAAGCTAAAAAGGCAAAGCAAGATAACACTAGATTAGCTAACTCAGTTTTTCCTGCTTGCTGACTGAAGCCCCAGTTGAATAAGTGACTAAAAGGAGTTGGATTTTCTGTGACCCTACCCTGACTCTTACGCACCAACCTGGGGACAGGCAAGCTACTGTCAGGGGATGCAGAGACACCGTATGACAGGCTGGGCGGCTGAGAGAGGGACCCAGCTTCTTTGCGGAGCTCGCAAAGCCATCAGAGCTGGTCCCCAGTGTTGTGTTGTCCCTCTTTCCTCCGCAGGTCTGGCTGCTGATGAGCAACTCCTGCGCCTGATGGCCTTGCGCTACAGCGATGCCACCGGGAGAATTGGCTTCTCTGACTTCGTGTGCTGCATGTTTCGCCTTGAAACCATGACCTGTGAGTCTCAGCACCGGGGCCTGGGGTTGGGCAGGGGAATGTGGTGCCAAGGGAGCTTGAAAAGCCAGCCTGAGGGCAGTGGCCGGAGGCAAGTAACACGGTGCTGGGCATGATAATACATGTCTAACAGCGTAGCTTGGAAATAACAAACTACAGTCCAGGCATGGTCTGGACATCCCTTTGGGCCGCCTGCTTGCCAGGAGCCAAATTCATCTCCTGCCCGCAAGAACGTCTGGCTAGTAGAGGGTAGTTTAGTGCTGAGAGAAAGCAGCAGCTGGGAACACAGTGATGCCCTCACTGAAAGAGGCCAGAAGGAAGGTCGGCCCCCAGCTTCCTATCAGAGCTCATCAGAGTGCCTGTGGGTTGCAGCAGCACCATGCTGCCCTGTGTTTTCCCCTGCTGAGAAGCGATGATAATGTATAGCCAGAGCTCCTGCCAATCCTTATTTGCTGCCTGGATTTAGCCTGGCCCCTGCAGGCTTGTCCTTAGGCCCCCTCATGCACTAAGACCCATTTTCTACAAACAAGATACGTCCTTGTGCTGATACCCTTCCACATGAGCTTGAGCATCCTGGTCCACAGCAGAGCTTCTTCCAGGGTGATGTGGAGCATTGCTGGGACCACGGAGGGGAGACTGCATGCATTCATGCCCATTGAAGAGGAATGAGGCAACATATCTCAAGTGAAAGGCTTTCTCTTTTGGTTAAAATTCAGAGAAGTCTGATCACAGGAAGGGAGGTGCTGCTTCTTTTTTTTAAAAAAAACTGAAGAGATATTTTTCCCACTAACTTCAGTAAACTTCTCTCAGTTTTTCTGGTAAGGAGAAAGCCTGAGATCCTCCTCAGTGGATAAACAAACCCATGGCCTGTGTTGTGTCCAGTTGTTGTCTTGTGGTTGCAAGGAGGGAGCTTCTTTAAATAAGGCTTTGCCTGAAGTAAATGGAATTCTGGTTTACAAAAGCATAATTTTTACTACTCTAATAAGAAGAATTTTGACTGGAAATTGCTAGTTTAACAAACCCAACAGTTGTGACCCACGTGCTAGAACACTGCTACAGCAATTTAGTTTGTCTTTGGAATGAGCTGGGTTTGAACAGTAAATGAGTGTTCATTTTTTCCAGTGTGTTTTTACCACTGATGTTTTATGGGCTGGTGGTGGTCAGTGGATCTGCCTGGATGACGCTGTGCTTGAAACCTATTTCAAGGGAATACAGCAGAAGCAGCTCATGAAGTCAGAGCACGTCCTGATTTTAATGCTTTCATTTAAAAACGGATAACTTGTAAACACCTATTTTTTGTGATTATACATGTCACTTGCTGTAGATGAAAATTCTTACGCCTGAACTAGTACCATGGCATTATTTTTTTTTTTGTCTTAAAAAACATCCTCTTACATTTTAAGTGCCGGTGTCAAGGCAACTCCCTTACACCCATGTGGAAAGGAATCTCTAAAACTTCCATTGCTGTCTGTAAGCACCATCTTAAAATGCTTTCAACTCTTTCAGTTACCAGTTTACAGAGGGTTTCATGTGGAACATGTTTTTCAAACTTTTCAGATCACCATGAGCGGGGATTTCCTTGTTCTATACCTTACTTCAGAGCAGTGTAGGCTGCTTCATCGTCTTAGCTTTCCTTTCTGCTTTCTTTCTGCTCTGAATCATATACATAGCTCTGGTTGTCTCCTAAGGGGCAGATGAGCAATGTGCCCTTGTGCCACACTCTTGCAGCAAACTTCCACTTTTTTTCTAAAGCCGGACATGTTTCAAAACATTCATGACCTTAGAATGCCTTTTCCATTTAGGGTGTGAAACAGGCTCATGGAGAAATGTGCCATTTAAGGATAGGCAGGCTTGAATTTTTTTCAACTTTTTATTACTGTTTATAATAGCACATTTCTAGGAGAAAAGTAATTTCAAAATAAATAAAAAGAACTCAAAACACTATATTTGACTTTATCCAAACACTTGGGTTTGAACGTTTCTCCTAGACAAACTGCAATATAAATGTGCACATAGAATATCAATATTTGAATGGATTTAAATTTTCTGATGGCAAAGTGTTCTCTCAGGAAACTTTCAGCAATGTTAATTTCAAACTCTAGCTGAATAACAGCAGCATCTGCATTTATATTCCCTGGAAAAATCTTGCAAGGCATACTAACGACTTCAAAAGAATCACTTTCTTGAGGGCACACTGTGATCACTCACTGCTGGGGAGGACGGAAAAGGACCAACAGAAAGTTTCCCTGTGGGAAGATGTGTTTCATTAGTTCACTGTTCTCCTGTCAGTCTTCAGGCAGGAGGTACAACTGCAACAGATTATGAGAGGAGATGAAAGCAGTCGCAGTGAGCACTCCCTGCGCTTCTGCCAAGTTCTGGCCCTGCAATCGGGATGCCTTCCCAGGCTGTGATCCAAGGGCCGAGGGGTACCCAGCACAGAAGTGGGATGTGGCTAGGCAGGACAGCATGGGTGGACACTTGAGCCAGGCTGAGCACAGGCATTGCAGCTCTGCTGCTCAGATGCCACAGCTTTATGTCTGCTTTTCATTCTTGCTTCCTCCTCGTAAAATCAGATTTTTTCTGTGCTCTACCCCTAGATGCATTTCAAAACTTAGCAGAAGGCAAATCACAAATGTTGGTGACGGAAATGGAGGTAAGAATGCTCCTTCATTTTCTTCTCTCCAGGTCTAAAGTGGGACCACTCTGTATGTTAGCAGGAGGGTGAAGTTAAAGATGACGTGTGATGTATGCTGCCAGGGGTTTTGCCTGGCTGGCCGTGCATAATGGGTGGGAAGTATTTCCCTGGGGTTCCCTGGCCCCACTCACGCAGCCTCGCTAGGGTGAGCACAGCTCAGTGGTGGCCATCCACGTCCAAAGCACAGAGTTTTCCTTTAGTGACGCCAGCCTGTCACTGCTGGAAACGTTGCTCAAAGTGACTTTGAGGAAGTGACAAAAAAAAAAAATCATGCCCTCATTTCTTACTGCCCCATCTGTCAATTCTAAATTGCAAAACATCTTGATTTTAAAAAAGAAATAGCAGGCAAGTACTTGCTGCTGCTGTGTGTCTTAAAAGGGCAGCCTGAAGGATAGCTAGCTGAATGGGGATACATCAAGCTTTTTATCAGCTGCTCTGAAGCAAAAATTCTACTGTGCTCCATAGTGATATGCCTGAGTGCATCATTTCATCAGTCTGGAGACTCTTATTTGACAACATGCTGTTTAAAAAGATTTTTTTTTAAAAAAAAAAGGTTTTACAATCTTGCTGGCTCCTGTTTACATTCTGTGGCTAGTTCAGTGCTAGTTCATTACACGTTTTCCACCAAGGGCTGAGCAGAGTTTCCAAGCAGAGGCCCTGAACCTGCTTTATGGGGTAGAATAACCGTGTTCCCAGAGCGTGCTAGCCCTTCCACTTGCAGTCATGTAGGGGCCATATTTTCCCAGCAATCGCTCCTGCTGCAGCTGCTGCAACAATTTATCATGGAAAGCAACATATGGAAAGTGTTTCTGGGCCTGAATTGTATTAAGGAAAAAGGCAGTTCCAAAACCCCTTAACTACTCTGTGCAGAATAAAAGGTACAGCGACACATGTCTGAAGAGTTGGTGTAACACCACTGTCTAAATGCACCTTTTCTTCTCCTTTTTCTAGTGGCTGACTCTTGTCATGTACACCTAAAGAGATGTCAGAGCTCAGTGTGGCTGGTAAGAAATCCCCTTAGTACGACGTTTTTACAGTGCCCAGAGAGAATATGAGTGGGGGCCACACAGAAAGCTCATCCTGGAGCTATAGTGGGTTTTGAGAGGAAGAGAAAGGTGAGAGCTGCAGCATGAGCAGGGCTGGAGAGGAGCTGCAAAGAGAATCAGCGTTATTTTTCTGGGGAATTACTGACAGCCTTGTCAGTTGCTGAGACCACCAATGGCTCAGTCCTTCGACCCCTGTTCCCACCAGAGGTTATGCATTTTCAATAGATCCACTAGCAGAACTTATCTTTTTTCTCTTCCTCTGAGGGATTCAATTACTCCTGCATATCTTACATAGCTGCAGGAAATGTAAAGCCAAGTAGAGGTTGTGGATATGAAGCCACTAAGATTTCCTGTTCAGCTTGATTTCACGTTTTTAACTGAATAACATAGTTTAGTTCACCTTTGAACAAGAGTTCCTACCTTGTGATTCATTTGATGTTTGCTCCCTTCATGTCAAGCTTGGAGAAGGGCTTTGTAGCCCTGAATTTTACCTGGACTTTCCAGTTTTGCTACTTAGTTCTCATGAAGGACTTGGACATTTCCTTCAAAACTTACTGTCTTGTCCATCATGCTTCTGCTAAACCACTGGGATGCAACTGTTCCCAGTTGCAATGGCAAAGCACTACTGCTCATCCCAAATACTATGTTTGGGAGGAGAAAACTGAGGAGAAAACAGGGAGGGAAACTCAATCCTTAGAGAAAACATGCAGTGGAGAGCCAGCAGCCTCCTGCCATTGCGTTGTGGTTGACTCCAGGAACTCATGGAGCACCCTTGCGCAAAGTCACAGACTTTCCTTATCAACCCAGTTCAAAAATGGGGTGAAAAACCAAAAAACCCAGGACCTTCACTGAAAACCAGGGATCACATCCAGATAATACTTCCTACAGATGTCAATTACAGTAATAAATAATACATGAGCAGCACCTCTAGTATCTCATGTCCTGTTTATGAAGGCAGTTGACATTGGATGCCAGCTTTGGTGAGAAGTTGAAAGGGGAAATTATAGAATCATAGAGTGGTTTGAGTTGGAAAGGACCTTAAAGATCATCTAGTTCCAACCCCCCTGCCATGGGCAGGGACATGCTGCCCCCCCCCCCTGCCATGGGCAGGGACACCTCCCACTAGACCAGGGTACTCAAAGTCCCATCCAGCCTGGTCTTGAACACTTCTAGAGATGAGGCACCTGCAGCTTGTCTGGGCAACCTGTTCCCATGTCTCACCATCTTTGCAGTGAAAAACTTCATTACTTCTTGTCCTGTTGCTACACTCTCTGATAAAGCGTCCCTCCCCAGCTTTCCTGTAGCCCCCTTTGGGTGCTGGAAGGCTGCTATGAGGTGTCCCTGGAGCCTTCTCTTCTCCAGGCTGAACAACCCCAACTCTCTCAGCCTGTCCTTGCAGGATATTAGGAAGAATTTCTTTACTGAGAGGGTTGTCAGCCATTGGAACAGGCTGCCCAGGGAGGGGGTTAAGTCAGTATTCCTGGTGTTTAAGAGAAGGGTAGATGTTACCTTGGAGGACATGGTTTAGTGGTGTTGATAGGGCTAGGAAAAGGTTTGACTCGATGATCTTGAAGGTGTCTTCCAGCCAAAACTGTTCTATGATTCTATGAGCACTGCTCCAGCCCTTTGATCATCTTTGTGGCCCTTCTCTGGACCTGCACCAACAGGTCAGTGTTGTTCTGGGAGCTCCAGAACTGGACACAGTACTCCAGGTGAGGTCTCATGAGAGCACAGAGGCAGAATCACCTCCCTTGACCTGCTGGCCACATGTCTTTTGATGCATCAAAATGATATATACTCAATGTGTAAATTACACTCCCCCAGGGAGAAAGCACAGTAGATTCAGACACAGGGCTCCGTGTCTTTCACCCTCGGCTCCAGGATGGTGTTCATGTCCAGCTGCTCCTTTAGCTTGGCTCCTGATTGCATCCAGTGTGTCCACCTGCAGCAGGAGCTGGGCTTCCCTGCTCAACACTGTGATACCTTCACCCCTCTGAGCTCTAGTCGAGAGGTGGCGTCCCTGCCCATGACAGGGAGGTTGGACTAGATGATCTCGAAGGTCCCTTCCAGCCTAGGCCATTCTATGAGTCTATGATTCTTTTTGCACACAGTTTCAAAGTCCTCCCTTTGTGTTTGGAGAGCTTTGGACAGTGCACCTTCCCTTTGTCACAGCCAACATCTATTTTGATGTGTAGCAGAAGATTATTCAACATACCACTCAGCCCGTGCAGGCTGTCGTTAGGTAAATACGAGAGTACAAGGACCTCAGTTTGGGGGATGAAGTTGCTTAAATTATTGCTTGCAAATGATATTCATAGTCTGTTTAGTCTTGTTTTTTCTTTTCATGAATCATTCATAAACTGATCATAACTTCTTCAAATATTTAATTAATCATAATTTTCACTTACTACTTTTGAATGAAACTCTGCCTGTGGAGTGCTCACAAGCAGTTCATTTGAACAGTTTAGCAGCCACTTGCAGACAGAGATGGGGCAGTCATAACACGGGCCCCTCAGAGGGCTGCAAGTCTTTAAGCTAGAGCCTAACAAACTGTGAGCAATGTGGGGAAACACACACAGTGTTTGTTGAAAAATTCTCATTAATGATTTCTAAGGACTGTCCTCCAGCCACCTGTGTTTTGAGTGAGTATCTTTACTTCTGTTTTAGGCGGCTTTTCTGCTCCTCAGTAGGATACAGCCCAAGGCCATCCCATACAAAGCCATCTACAGTGTTCTTGAAAAACCGCTGTGGAGGAGTGAAGCCAGGTTTCCTATGGACATTCGCGTATGCTCGATGGTATTCAGATGTTGAGATGAGGAGTCCTTTTCAGGCAAACTGGAGTTGCTTTGGAGAGAGAAGGGGAGACAATGAGAGAGATCCTTGGGCAAGATGGTAGCACTAAATGGTTGGGGCAACCTGGAAGTGCTGACTAGAATCTCCTCTCATCTGCCTGTAAATGGTATGGCCAGTTCCCCTGGTTAATGCACAAAGTCAAGAGCAGCTCCATTAACTCCATTGAAAATAAGGAATAGGTTTAGGCCTTTTGTGTGGAAGGAGTGTCTGTCATGTAGGTTACAAAAACAATTAAGAGAGTTTTATTTGAATTATTTCTTAATTTGCTTGTGTGCCATTTCTAAATGCTGGAGAAAGGTTGAAGAAATTAGTCATAATTCATAAATAACACCAGAAGCTCTGTGATTTATTTTTTTTTACTTTTTATTAATAAATTAAAGAAAAATCTAGTGCACGTTTGAATTGGACAACTGTGGAGATTCCATTTTATTTGCTATGAAGAGGCATATTAGAGACATAGAACAGATTGTTCGGGGTGGGGGGGTGTTCTGATTTGGGGTTTCTGCATTGGGACTGTCCGAAATGAGGCAAATTTGTCTGAACCAGATGTCTCTGTAAAAATACAGGGCTTCTTCCTGCTCAAAATTGTAACTTAAATCTGCTTAATAACTGTAACCTTTCTGTAGCCCACACACAAACTCCGGATTCATGCTTCTTATCATGGTGGTAAAAGTAAATCTAGTGATCTGTTCTACTCAACTACAAAAAAAACCCCAACTTTGAAAACTCTTATTTGTGAAAATGCCAAAAAAGAAGGATATGAGGTCACTCAACCCACCCTTTCACTGAAAATGAGGAGCAAGGGAAGTCAGTAAAATTAGACTATTCTACTATTTTTCCAGTCATTTTTAAATGAACCGATTCCTTCTCCAAACTGTGACTTTACACATCCCTCCTGAAATCATTAATCATTAATTAAAATCTCTGAAAATACTGGCAAAGAAAGAAGATAAATAAAAAAAGGTGGCCATGGAAGAATAGGTATTCTTTGCTAAAGAGGCGTATCAGTAGAACCCTTTCAGAGAAGTATGCTTGCTGAGTTTGGTCTGGGAATTCAAAACGGGCAAGTAGAAATCTGGAAGTATTTCTGTATGATGTCTACCACAGTTCAGGGATGCTCAAGCTGTTCCAGATCTGCTGAGAACCAGCACTTTGTAGCTACACAGAAGTCACCTGTGGTATAATTGTGAATTTCAGGTATAATTGTGAATTTCAGTTCAAGTCAAGAGGTTTAAATATATCCTTGTTGTGTGACAGTCCCATCTGTAAAAATACCAAGCTAAGGTCAAAGAATTAAGATCAGTCTTAAACGTCTTTATTTGCAGATAATATATTACTTTTATTTTGATGCATGGCTGCCTTGCTTGTCTTGAGACAAAGATCCTCATCTCCAATAACTTAGTCTGGCCACAGACTAGAATGTTTCTTCTTCATTAAAAAAGCTAGCTTCAGGCACAAGGCATCTTCAGGTGAGAAACATAAGTCTCTCCCTGCGGAGAGACGCTGGGGATGCCGGATCTCCCCGCGTGAGGGGTGCATGTACACCTCTCCTGGTTTGAGAGCACCAGGACGGAGCTCTCTGGGGCTCCTGGCACAGGGGGCAATCACAGTGGGGCAGGGGCAGCTGTGCCTGTGGGGAGAAGAGGATGGGTCAGGTGATTCAAATGGGCCTTCCCATGCGTTCCTTCCCTTGGTGCTCAGTATAAAAGGGCCCCCAAGAAAAGCCCTGGTGCCTTTAGTGCTGCTGTGCTGGGAGGGTTGTCATGGGCTGTTTGTCATCTCTCGCTGTGCTGCTGGTGTTCCTGCCTCCTGTTTTCATGCTCTAGAGGAGCACCGTTCATCAGTACAGGTCGTCTTCCCCTTCCCCACACCCCAGCTGACAGAGGCACAGCTCCTTTTCTGCTGTATGTATTTTATTTTTATTTTGACTCTCAGTGGGACTCTGGGTTCAGGTGCTCCCATCTGCTGCCAAGTCCAGTCTGGGGCTTTTCTGCTTGGCACCTAGTTGTCATCCAGAAGGCATAGATTCCATATTAATGTATTCTCTTTTATCTTTGAATACGTTTATATAATTGTATGCTATCTGTATATAGTTTAACATCTTTATTCTTATTGTTAGTTTTTTAGGGGTTTTTTTATTAAACTGCTTCAATTTTTTTTTCAACATTAGAGTCTCCCTCCCTGGTTGCCCTGTTATCCTCCACTGGGAGGGTGGTGGTGGAATTGGAGACCGTCTGTCAGAGTTTAGTGGCCAGCCCAGCCTTAAACTCTGATGGAGTTATTGACCCCCATCATGAGACTAAAACCAATTTAATATTTCATAGTTTTATAAACTCCAATTTAATATTGCCTTATTTAGGTTTTTGTTTGAAAGATTGAAAAAAACCTCAGCAGTTATTAATATGGTTCTAAGTGAAATATTATACTGTGTCCTTAGAGACTTTGGATTACAATTGATTGTCACATTGCTCCCTAATCTGTCATATTTGTTATCATATTATCTAGCCCTTCTTAGTGTGGGTTTGTGGTGTTTTTTTGCTCAGAGGTGTTGGGCAAAGGACACTGGTTTTTTGTTGTGTTTACACCAGTCATCTATTCTGGAATAAGCTGGATGGTGGCTTTACCTGGCCACCTCAAACGCTATTTGCTAAGTCTTATTGCTAATTATACTTTAAATGGGAAATTATTCTTCTTTTCTCTTCACCGACCTGACTCCATCAGACTTTGGAAGTTCCGGAAATTGTTCTCCCTGTGTCAATATGCTGACCTTATTATTGATTATCACTAATATGTGATAATCAGGGTGGTTTATTGTTAGTATGCATAGGTTGTAGGCGTAGCCTGACAAGCAGTGCCACCACTCCAAGCCCTACAACAACCAGTAATGATGTCCCTGCAGCTGGTTGCTGCCACAGACGCTGACGGCCGGAACCCACCCCCGTGTTCACCACAACGAACCTTTACTCCGGTGTGTGCAATCTGTGCACATCAACAGTCAGGAACGAACCTATGGCCCCTCTGAGTTCGCTGGCTGGTGCCTGTGTGCTGATCCTGCGCTGGGGCAGAAAGTAATAACTCACAGCTGTCAAGCTGAGCATGGCTGCCTGTCTGTAGTGTTGGAAGAATTGGTATTCCACTTGATTTATACATCCAACCAAGCTAATTAAGCAACAATTCAGGAGGAATCCATCATTGTGACAGACTTGTTGATTAACCATCCCGCAAGCAAAGTCAAGGGTGTTTGGTAGCCTGAAAAAAAAACAAAAAACCACCCAATATCGGGTCAATAGGGAGAAAAATAATGATTTGGCCATAATACAAGAGTGATTATTATTTCCAAAAGCAACATTTCATGAATGCAGGGGCCAACATTCAAAACAAAGACAGCTCACATCAGCGGGGTGTTAGATAAAGAGGGAAAACTTCTACATCTCGTCTTTGTGTGATCAAGCTGTGAAGGCCACATTTACGAGGACGGTGCCCCTATTAAATTCTCCTGTGCACCTTCATCTGTGTTTGCCAGCTCTGAAATGTAAGTGCAGTCCCCATGAGGATTCTGGCATTTGTGAAAGCTCTGAGTGATCATGCAATTTTAATAGTATCATCTCTAATTTTTCTGATGAAAATCAGTTTCTAGTCCTCAGGGACACAATTCTGAAAAGCCTTAAGAGGATCTTCTGTTAGAAATTGAAGAGAAAGACCTCAGGCAAATGCTTTATTTTAAAATCTTCCTGATGCTAAGACCCTCAAGAGGGTAAGAAGCAGGCAATGTGAAGAAGCAGAAGCAGATGAGATTAGTGATGCTGAACTCCCTAGGACTGGAGATGGCGTAAAGGGTTGATGAAATTAGGTAGGATCTGAGACAACCATTAACATTAGAAGGACTTTGGTGCAGAATTAGTGACAGCTGACCCTGGAAACACTGAATGTAGATCACAGAATCACAGAATTATTGAAACTGGAAAAGACCTTTGAGATCATCAAGTCCAGCCTATGACCCAACACCACCACATGGGCCAGACCACGGCACTGAGTGCCACATCCAGCCTCTCCTTAAACACCTCCAGGGACAGTGACTCCACCACTGCCCTGGGCAGTGCATCCCAGTGCCTGAGCACCCTCTCTGTGAGGAAGTGCTTCCTGAGATCCGACCTAAACCTTCCCTGACGCAGTTTCAGGCGATGTCCTCTTGTCCTGTCACTTGTTGCCTGGGAGAAGAGTCCAACCCCCACCTGACTACAACCTCCCTTCAGGCAGTTGCAGAGAGTGATAAGGTCCCCCCTGAGTCTCCTCTTCTCCAGGCTAAACACCCCCAGCTCCCTCAGCCTCTCCTCACAGGACTTTCCCTCTAGTCCCTTCACCAGCCTCTTGAAGCCCTGCTGTTAACTGCCCTTCTCCCGGGCCCTGGAGACTCTGTGTTTGGCGTCTGCCTCGCAGAGGCCGCTGTCCAAGCCATCTTGGAATGAGTGGAGGAGAAGGCTCTCGTGTGTTCCCTATAGGGCCAGATCCTGCAGCCTGGTTCCTAGAAAATGCAGCCTGCATTAAGGCTTTTCCAGGAGCCCTAGAGGCTGTGGTTTTGGTGTCCATGCCTCAGTAAACCTATCCTGTCATTATTGTACGAAAGACTGAGACTATCAGTGGCCAGTTTTGGGGTAACTGAATCTCACTCTCTGCCTTTGGCTGTATCTCAGGTCTCTTTCAGAGAAATGCTTCAATTTATACAGAATAACTAGAACACTTCTCAAGGAAAAAAAAAAGGGGGGGGAATGGGAGCACACTATTCCACAACCTAATGGCTGAAGCAGGGAAGTCTGTGTTTGTCCCTGATTGTGAGTAGCCCACTGGCCCATGCACTTCATGGCACACGCTTAATGATTTTCGGGTTTATTTGCTTAATACAACACAGTTCTTGATACAGGGAGCAACCATGCCACAGGTGCAGCAAATGCTCTGACCGTGGGCTGCAGAATCTCCGGTGTCTCCCAGGCAAGCCTGCAAGAATAAGGGAGTGGTATCCCCATGGTGCAGCCTGGAGGGATGCCCACCAGCCTGGGATGGCTCAGCTCTTGCTGCTGCCTTCAGTTAGATGGTGGCCCTTTCCCAAAAGTGGTACTTGCCCTTCCTGGTACACTTGGTATCTTTTCTCAAAAGTACTTCAAATTCAGGGATGCAGGTGGAAAGTACATCAAGAGTGACCTCCTCACCGTGTTTAGGTCATCAGGAGCACAGGCTGGGACCATTGCTCTGATGTGGGGTGAGTACCAGCTGTGTTTGGCATTATCATGCTCAGCTTTAGCACTTGTCATTAGGATCTCTCTGCTGCAAGACTGGAGCTGGAACATTTTACTATTACCTCACAGTTTCTTACCTGAAATGCCTCATCCTGCAGTTCCTGGCTGTGTTTGTTGCACCTTGTGATAGCTGTACCTTTTCAGCCCTGGGGAGTGGGATGTTTGGGCAAACCCAGAGCGTACCAGCATTTTCAGAGTGGGTTTCCCAATGCCCTCCACCAAACTGCCCGGTGACAACCTGGATGCCTGCGACTAGCTATGCTTCCAGCTGTGCCTGGCCTGGGCGTCCCCAGCCTGCTGTGACACTGGAGGTCTATTTCTGTTGCATGGCAGTGACATCTAGAGGCTCCCCGGCCTGAGATCCATTCTCTCCCTGTTTTCATGTCTCTGGCAGCACTTGGCAGGTAGAAATGTTTGAATGTAAATTCCTCACAGAACCCCAGGGAAGCCCACTCATACCGCAGAGGTGAAGAACTGCAAGA
>NW_009697259.1:0-34693 GCF_000703405.1 Apaloderma vittatum | reverse complement strand
CTTTCCCTCACCCTCCTTCCCTAAACCGCCATGGGAAGAAGCCTTGTTGTGGCACCTTAAAGAAATTTTATGTTGCTTCTGGGATCCCGCATGTTTGAAGGAGCCAACTTGTGTCCCTCACCCGAGAAACAAACTGGTCCACACGAGGCTGGTGCTGATTAAGCAATATGTACAACTTGCTAGTCTAGAAAATAATATTTCCTTGCTTTATATGCCATACATTAGATTCAATGCCATCCAGCATCAGGAAAACTGGAAACACCTCGGTGTTGAGGCTAACTGTGCAAGATGAAAGATTATTGTGCAAGCAGTGTTGTATATTTAAAAGAGTTACATTCAAGAAAGAGGGGTAAACACATCATCCCCACAGGCTGAATTGTTCAACTTATTGGTTAATGCATTTTCTGAAGCATTCTCTGAGTTTGAGGGAAATGCCCATCATGGATAGATGTAGAGAATATTGAGGGGTACTTGATATTCAACAGAATATGAATTTGCTGGGGTGATATAACATAGGTTTTGGAAGTCAGCCAAGCAGATTGCAGATAATCTTCTAGCCTGAAATCATGGCATCTGGTGGAGTAGAGCTCTCCCATGACATAAAATTTGTGGGAAGGTTGTGGTGAAAAGTGTGAGGAGTGGCTCTGGCCCACTCTGTGAGCTACCTCACATTTGGGACCATTCAAGAGAAAGGTTAAGTCAGATCTTTCCTGAGATCAAAAATCTCTGGGTGATAAAATGGGCCGTCTCAAAAGGATGAGAACAGCCAGAGAGACAGCAAGGTGAGGCGGGAGCAGCACTGAGGCACTGCGGTGAAAACTCCTGCCCTATCCATCCTCTCGCAGCGTGCGATCCCCATCTCTCACAGTGCCTAGGAGAGGTTGAACATATCCCAGTGGGTGATAGAGCTGAGGTTAAGGGCTCTCAAGCCAAGACCACCTAATGGATGTGTACCAAAGTGTACACACATCCTCCCACAAAAAACGCTGAAGGGTCCCAACCTGCTTCCCTTAGCAGCAGTCTCACAGGGTGAAGATGAGGACAACCCCTGTTAAAGTGTCTTTGGAGCAGTTGAGGGCAACGGAGAATAGAAAGCTTGCCCCTGTACTACAACATCCTCCTTCAGTGCCCGCTGTGCTTCCTATAGACATGGAGATGCTGATATATCTCCAGGGCTGTGAGGTGTTTCCTCCTGTGGATGCTAAATCCATGTGAGGTGTGAAGGAAATGCTGCGGGTGCGCAGAGAGGAGCAAGCCCTCCACCTGCCCCGCGGCCTTTGCAGGATGGCAGAGAGCTGACTTCTGCCTTGAGGCCATGCCAGAGGTGTTGGCAGGCTGTCCCTGGGTGGCTCGTGGTGGAGATCAGCTTCTCCAGCCACTGAAGTCCAAGCAGAGCTGAGGGTCTCTTTAGGGGAAGGACAGGAGGAGGAGAGCCATCCAGCAAGCCTGGTACAGTGGGGCTAGCACAGCCTCTTCCCTGCTGCTGCTGTGTGTTATATCCAAACCCCTTGACTCTGTATTTGGTTCTGTTTGCCTGATGCAGAGGAATAGGGCTGTCCGAAAACCCTCCCCCTTATCTCTTCAGGACACAGGATGCCCATTCCACCCAAAGGGCAGGAGAGGGCTTTGTTTACTCTGTGTAATCTGCAAGCCCAAAACACGGTCATTAACCTGTAGAGCTGCTAACAGTGTCTTGGGCTTCTTTTTGTCTCCACAGACTAGCATCCCACATCTCCTAGACATCAGAAATGACAGGAAATGTGGAAAGAAATTGAGGTTGTCAGGTTGTCTTGGTTTTACTGAATGGCAAGAAGAATGGTTAAAAGAAAATAACAGCTGTCAGTAACAGATTTTTCTTTTTCAGATACCTTTTTTTACTCTTAGGCACTGGCATAAAAGCTTCCTTTTTCATTATTATATAGATTGAAACCAGGGGATTTTTCTCTTCCCTCACTGGAAAAAATAAAGTTTCACTCTTCTAGGGCGAAAGCAATCAGTAATGGCCAGTGCAATGTTGCACCTCTGTGTTCCTCAGAAATCAAAGTTAGAGGATGAATTGGATGCCTGATCCAAAGGCCACAGATATCACTGGTTTCCACTGAGGTCCCTTGGCCAAAGCCTTCACCAGGCTGAAGGCTTTAGGAAGCCAAAGAGAGAGCAATGTGGTGTGGTGGACTCAGACATGCTTTCCTGGGCTCTGCCCATCAGACACAGGGTGTGTGACCTCAGGAAAACCATTGCTGAGATCCTGGTCTGTCAGAAACTCTGAGCCTTAGGGAGACCAGCTCAAGCCAACAGGAGTGGTCAGGCTTTGCATCAAATGTTTCATCGTAGTGTCCTCTCGGCAACAGGTACAGCACAAGTTCTTGAGACCCTGCAAGTGGTGAAGGAAGAGGCTTGGAAGTTAAATTACATGTGCTGTGCAACACTGGGAAGGCCAGACAAAACTTCATAATAAGTGTTATAGCTTCTCTATCATCTACCATTTGATTTCTAGCGGGAATTTAGGGCTTTTAAATGGTCTTTGTAACACTCAGCATTTCAAACTGCTCATTCAGGTGTTGGCTTTGGCCTGGGGAAGGGTTGATGTAATTTCTCGTTCCCAAAAAGGAGGCATTAGAGACTCTCCCTGAACTTTGATAGTGTGGGAGGACACCTTGCGGTGTGGCTGGCAGAAATAAAGAGGGCCCAAGGAGCATGAAGTTGGCAGGGAGGCTGGTTTAAAATGATTTCTAAGGTCCCTTCCAGCTTAGGCCATTCTATGATTCTATGATATGAATGGGCTGGGATCGGTCCTCTGCACAAAGAGGCAAAGGCAGCACTTGCTGTGCCACCACCAACCGCAAGTTGCCCGGTGCAAGCACCAACCCCTCCAGCCATTGCCCTCGCCAAAAGTGACCACAGAGACACTCTGAGGAGGTTTCTGTGCCTCTCTGCTTTGAAACAAAATTGTGGGGACTTGGGAGAGTCTGTGTTGACATCAGACAAGCAGGAGAGAGCTGAGAGATCTTGACCTACTCCTGTGTGCTGACTCGGGTCACCTTATCTGTGGGGAAGTGGGTTTCCCACAGGATCTGACTCCAGTTCCCAGTGCTGGCAGGGCTAACCCTGTGGGTTCTTGCAAGCTCCATCTCCCTCCAGGCATTAGCAGACAACTTACCTGACAACTTTATGCTAACAAGTGCTGTGAAACAGCATTTTCTTGGCTCTGCTCTTTAAGCAGGCGACAGACCCAGCTGTCCTATTTAATGTTCTTTTAATGTGAACAAGTCCTAGAAAAGGCAGACATCTGCAATCATTCATTTCTGCTGCAGAGACATAAAGGTACGATGTTACAAGCATTTCTTCATAGACTTTTTTAAAGCCAAACTCAGAGTATGGGATAGAGGAAGCCTATTTCCATTAAACCGCATTTGTAAAAATAGTTTCTGGGGTTTTACCCAAAATTGGTAAGGCCAAAACTGGGGAAGGCAGCAGCCTTCAGGTTCAGAAAATGATATGGTATCCAGCTGTCACCGCTGTGACCCCAGGGTGTGCCCTCCATGCTGCCAGGCCAGCAGAGGATTGGCACACATTCCCACTGACCTACATTAGAGACATTCATGAGTCACGCATTAAAAGAAAAAAAAAAAATCTTTCCTCTAATGAACAGGCTGCTGTTCCCGAGGCGGTGATTTTTGTGGGAGAAGCTAAGCAAGAGCCTTCGGATATCGCAATATAATAATGTACTTCTAACCTAGCATTAACAAAAAATGACTGGAATTAGGCTTTTAAACAAAATATTCGTGGCTTTCAAGGCCCTTTACAGATTAAATGATTCTGTTGGTCAGGTGGGAAAACTGCAACACGGAAAAGTTATTTCGTTCTCTAGTCCCGTAGTAAGTCAATAGTAAAGCAAGTAAGATAGAAAAGGGGGCAGGATTTCCAAAACTCCTTTTTACTGTCGACTCAACAATGGGAGAGCATTTAGAAAGGCCTGAGGCTCAGGTGTAACTGGCAGCAGAAAAATCAGCAGTAGAAATTTTTAGATCAGGAACAGACTCTTTCTCTTTTTTGACAAGATACGCTCTGGTTAGATGAAGTCTTCATTAATCCAAGGATGTGCCATGTCATGTATAATACAGGAGTTCAGACAGATGGAGCACAATGTTCTCGTGCAGATCTGAAGGGGTAAGGTGGGGTGGGGATGACAATGGCTACTTGGGTTATGGTGGGATCCATCCTGGGCCAGTTCAGAGGGACACACCAGAAGAAAAATTGGTTTGGTGACTTGTACAGTTGTAGAAGTCATCACGGTGCCCTGTTTGATGGCAGGGGTTTATGAATTCAAACAGATGTTTACCAGCTACTTTTGGTGACTCACCTGCACCCATTTTTTGGAGAAACAGACAAGCTGCAAACTGTCTTCCTGAAATAAAAAAGAAAAATACATGTAAAGCTTTGAAAAGTTGTTGTTTCCTGGGCTAAAGTATTTGAAACAAACATTTATTCCCCCCTATAAAATGGACAGCTTGGATAAGAACGTCTGAAAAACTGCACAGCTGTAAGCTCCCTCTACTACTGATATGGAGACACTCCCCTGGGACTAATCTGACCATAATTTGTCATTCAAGGTGTGTGTTTTAACTACTTAATTATGAGAGAAGAAGACTTTACCTCATTTACAGTATACTCATTCCTCTTAAAACTTTGTTTCTCCGGTTTTCACCTCCGGAAATTTTACACACAGAAACTTCACCCGCGAAGATTCTTTAAATCAGGGGCTGTTTGTCCATCTCCAGGAGCTTGCCTGGGTGGGGGGGGCAAAATACCCTCCCGCAGTTTCAGGCTTGAGCTGCAGATGGCAGGATTGAGCTGCAGACTTCTTCAGAGACCCGCACTCCTCTGCTCTCCGACCTAGCAACCCAAACAATTCCAACCAAGAGACCAAGGCACACGCAGCATCTTGTAGGTGAGACCCCCTCTTGCAAAAATAAAGGCTTTTCCTCCGCAAACGCAGGGACTCACGGGCGACGCTGGTAGCCCTGGAGTTGCTCTAAGGGGGCTGCATCCACTTTTTTCCACTCACAGAAGAGTAGAAACTAGTACAGAGAAAAGCACTGGGTATAAAGTTTTCTGGACAGCTTTTGGTTGAGGAATCGTTAAACAGACTAGAGTATCTGAGCCTGGAAAAATGATGACTGCGTTGAAGGTGGAGAGCAGGTGATTAAGAAAAATCATCTGTTCCTCTGTAATGCAAGTACTAGGAACAGCAAATAAATCATTTGCTGGTGTGTTCAAACAGGCAGAAGAAGACCCTCCTTTACACAGCCTGGAAATAGTAAGGCTCATCTCTGTGGGATACTTGGGGCTGCCAAATCCTTGCAGTGCTCTGAAAAGCAACTGGATGGCTTCACAAGACAGGAATAAATTGAGGGGTACCATATTCAAAGGCATCCCCTCTGGTCCATGGGGAATCTGGTCCCTGCCACTGTAACCTTACCAAGGTGTTTGCTGCTGGAGGCAGAAGATTCTGTCCATGGTCTTTTCAGCTGGTCTGATCTAGCACTTTCTGTGGCCTTGGCCTGGTGACCCAGATCAGGGAATACTGTGAGGTGCTCAGTTTTCACTTCCAAAAAATATTTTTCAGGAGAAAACTCAAGCTTGTGAGCCAGCTACACTGCGTGAGCTCTGAGGATAGACGATCTTAAAAAAAAAAACATTAAAAAAAAACAACCCAAAAAACCAAAACCCACAGCTTTTGACCTTTAAGTGGGTTTTGAAGGGGAGAAGATGGGACTGATTTCTGGGTCTGGGCTTCTGGAGGCATGGGATGGCAGTGCTGCACCATCTCTTCAAGCTTCCCTGTTTGCAGTCAGCTAGAGCCAGTGGGGAGAGCTAGGGAGAGCCCCCGGCGTGGGAACTGCCCTGCATCAGAACATCACTTATTGGTTAGCAGTGACTTCTTGGGCCTGTTTCTCACCTACAGCTTCTGAATAGGTCAGGCTGTTGCTATTTTGGGTGCTGGCTCTCTTGCATTGGCTGTGAGAGAACAGGCTGCTCTGCTCTGTGCTGTGAGAGATGCAATTTTGGTGGGAGGACACTGGTGTGCTGCTGCCCTGGAGCATGGCCCTAGCAGCCGAGGAGCCTGGGCTGTCCTCTGAGCACAGAGCAAGGCTGGATGGAGCAAACAAACCCTGGGTTCAGCCTGGCTTCTCTAGCAAGAGGTCTAATTAATGGATGCAGATCTGTGTGATGACGAGGGAGCAAGAGGAAAGGAGGAATCAGACCAACTTGGTGACCTGCACCATTGACACCAGTGTCTCTGGAGTCAGAGCATCTCAGTTAGCACCTTTCTCAAAACCTGTTTTCCCTTTGAAGAAAAACAACTCTTTTCCTGTTTTAATTAGGCTTAATTGGCAATATGGGACCAGCCCTAATTTGTAGCCATTTCCTGGCAGTGCTTAACTAGCAGTGAGTGCTGTGCCCTCAGAGTTGATGGGGGGGAACAGCAGCAGCTATTAAAGCCAACAGAGGAGGACGAGCAGGAGCTGAGCACTAGGCTCTGGCTGGGAACGCTGATGCTCCGGTGTTAACAACCGGATAATACAAAATGCTGATCGGCAATTGCTCGGGTCCGTTGGCTTCTTGGCACCAGCCAAACAACCTCTTATGCTCTTTCTGTGGACTTGGTATCTGTGCTTTTTAGGCTGCTGGCTGATCTGGTTTGGCAAGGGGACTTGGTGTTCCTCCCATGCAGACTAATTCCTAGTGTTCTAAGGTTAGGAGGTCTGATATCCTTTAATACTGGCTGAGCAAAAATAAGAGTAAGGAATTGTTTAAAGTTTCAGCTAAAACGCATGCAGAGGTGACAGCTGATCATCATGTGCCTCCGCAACCCCTCTGCTGGTGGCAGGGCATGGCTCAGCACCTGAAACACCTGGAGGAGGTGCTATTTATGAGGACATTCGGTGATGGAGGACTCTCCCAGCCAAAGGCAAGGTGGGTATCCTTTCACTGGAAATGAACTCCAGTGCATCAACCTGAGCTAAAGACGAGTCTGAAGATCTGAGCAATGGGAAGGCTGGTCTAGCCTCTGCATCCCTTACCTGTGTATGCATACAACCCCGGGGAGGTAATGGAGATGCAGTAAAAAAGCTGTGATGCCCAGTAGCAAGAGTGTCATTACAAGGGAAATGCAGCATGTGCTAATGTGAGAGCATTTGCAAGATCATTTGGAGCCCTTTTGTTTTAACAGGGACTGTTAAGGTGGAAACAGCTACTGTTTGCTGGTTAATAACTATGGGGAAATGAATAGCCGTACATGTTGCTGATCGCTTGTGCTTAGTAAATTTATGCTGGCGGAATAAGTTATTCTTCATGCTTTGTGTGAAGAGAAGTCACCTGAACAGCCAGAAAGCAGAGCAGGTCTGATCTTTCTTTATGCCATGCCCTGGCCTGCTGTGGCAGGCGACAGGGAGAAGGGACCCACCTGAACGCTGGCCTTGGCTTTCCCACTGGAAAAGGGTCAGCCCAGCTCAGTGCAGCATCTGTGCAAGCACTGACCGATGCCGGCAAGGACGCTGGGATTTTTCCTTCAGCAGCATGCACTGGCCTGTCTCCAGATCCTTGGTAATCTCCTTGTCCAGTGCCTGATTTCCACTTATCCTAAATTTGCTCAAATCCTGAGTGTAATCCTCTGTTGGCATGGCGGGGGGTAGGGAGCGTAATTCTATTTATTGAACTACTTTTCTGTAATTGCATTTGCCTGGGGCTAGCTCTCTAATCTGCCTTTCCCCAGGTCCAGCACAAACATTGCCGGAATCCATTTAGGGCTGCAGGGAGGGGGTCTGAGGGGGCAGCTGGGCACACGTGTGTGTGTGTTGGCGTGCACGTGTGTGTGCGCACACATGCCCGTGGGTGAGAGCAGAGGGCTTAGCGTGGTCAGTCCTGGGCAACAGATGCCTCCAACCCTTGCTGGGCTAAGCTTTGCCTCCACCTGCCTGCGGCTCTGATCCCACGCTATTATGCGGAGCCGCCGTCTGCCAGTGTTGTGTGTTCTGCTTCAAAAAAGACTGAGCGAACAGCTTTCTCCACTGTTTGTTCATACTGACCCCCCAGGGTGAGGTTAAACAACAGTAGAAGAGGTAAAGCAAGGCCAGGTGATGGTTGTGACCTGAGCTGTCCTGTCCTGCCCCATCACAGCAGAGCGATGTCGCACCAGCAGGACCCACTGGAGCTTCCTGCAACTTCCAGTCATTTTACTTCAACACCTTCAGCGAGGAGGTCTTGTAGCCACAAGGTCCAGCTGTAGCCTGGGAATCTCTGTCCCTTGCCCTGCCCACATGTCTGACAGCCTTCTGCATCTGCCCCGCATGCGGGGCCCAGAGACGTTCTGCTGCAGGAGCCGGGTGGGTCCTCCAGGCTGGTGGGAATCCCGTTCCTGATTCTTCTTCCCAGGAGGTTCTTGTCTGTTTATTCCTAGAGCAACCTCAAAGAAACTTTACCCAAGAGCACATGGCCCTTGACCAAGCAGTTTCCCTTAGATAATGACAGTGTTGAGCAAAGATCACTGCAGAGCTCTGCTGGTCCCCTGCTCTGTGCCTCCTGAGTAAGTGTTTCTTCCATCCCAAAAAGATCTGTCCCTTGCTCTTCCTCTCTATCTGCAGCCCCATCAGTCCAAGACCAAGCACACCAGAAAGCTTGATCCAAGCTTATTTGCAAGAACAATATCCTGCAGGGCTGGGGCTTTGGCTAGGTGCTGGTACTAAATGTTTGGCTTCACAGTTTTTAGTTTTTATTTTTAAAAAAAGAAAACCAGATGGACCAGATGACAGGGGAGGAGGGGATCTCAGAAGAAATTTTGATAGGAGCATTACAATAAGCAGCCTGCCAACACCAAAGAATTGGATCACAAACTTCATTTAGGAGGAAAAAAAAAAAACCCACACAGAAAAAAAGATCTGGCATTTTCAGAAATAAATGTTTCCTCTTGTGAATTGTGCTTCCTTAAATTGCACTCTTAACTACATTAGAAAACAAAGTCAGAATTAAAGTGAAGTAAGATGCATGATGCCATAAAAGTTTTCAGAGCTTTTCTAGATGAGGAATTTGGACATTTTCGTATTCTAATTCAAGAACAGACAAATCTTGGATGCCTGCAATTCTCTGGGGGCTCATCTTCCTGTACTTTCCTCAGCTCTTCCTGGAGAATGAGAGGCATGGAGTGCAGAGTGAGCGGCTGCCATAAGAAACTGCTCATTAAGTGACCTTAAGAGGGTTTGGGGGTGTCACAGATTTTTCTAGCTCACAGCCATCCCGAAACTGAAATTGTCACCGTGATAGAGCAAAGTGTGGCTGTGAGAGGCTGAAGGCTTTGAGGGCCAAGTGGGGAAAAATCTCATGGTCCTGCTTTGGGGAGAAATTCTTTCTGGCTGTCAGAAGGGAGCAGCTCACCCACACAGCCTGGGTGTCCCACATCTCCTGAGCCCTTTCAGCTTAAACACCCTCCTGGCCTGCAAGTAGGGAGGCAAAAAACGATGGATAAGTTTCCCAGGAGGCATGCTCTCAACCCCACATGGCTGCCATGAGATGTGTAACGCGGCTTCATAACTACAACATGCCACAGCTACATGTTATCCCGTTTTTGGCAAAGGGAGTTAAACTAAACACCCACCCATTGCAAAAACTCCTTCTCCTTTCCCTCTCAGGGTTTGCTTGCTATTGTAATCTAAATAGTAAACAATATTTTAAGCAGCTCTATCACTCAATGAAGAGGTTCTAAGAACCTTTGCCCTAAAACACATTGGGCTGCTTTTGAACAGTGTAATGAAAACTTTCTGGAGAACAAGGCAGTGGAAGGGCTGCCGTTACAAATGCTCCGAGAATCAGCTAGCTTAACTTCTTTATTGATCTTCTCTGAAAATGAAGTGCTGTAGCAGAGAGGTTAAGGGAAATAGAAAATCAACAGGAGAGACTTTTAACACGTGAAAACTGACATTGTAGGGAAGACAGATCTCAACACAAGTGCAGTGCCAAACTCCCCCAGGTTTTGCAGCGAGTTAGCAGACAGGCATTAGTTATCCTACACTAAACTCACTCTTCTTGGCATCGAATCAGGAGGAGGTCAAAGTTCAGTTCCCTGCTGTCTCTGCAGGAAGGCAGCAATTAAAGTGAGATTGAGAAGGTGTGTGTGGGTGCCAGACAGGGCAGCCAGAGCTGGACTTTATCTCTAGGCAGTTCTTGGGAGTTTCAGTCCTTTGGCATGGCAAATCGGTTAGCATCACACCTTCACATGAACTTTGGTTTATGCTGGACTGGGACTACTTTCCTATCTGGCATCTGATTCCTGATCAAAATCTTAAAATTCTTAAGAAAATTGCCCATGGTGCTCTGCCGAGGTACCAAACCGTGCAAGTTGGGGGATACACGTCATTGCCTGTGGATGCAGGCAAGGATGGAGCCCAGCCTTACCTGCTGCTATTTATCACAGAATAATAAGGGTTGGAAGAGACCTCTGGAGATCATCTAGTCCAGCCCCCCTGCTAGAGCAGGTTCACCTAAAGCAGATTGCACAGGATGGCATCCAGGCAGGTTCTGAATGTCTCCAGAGAAGGAGACTCCACAACATCTCTGGGCAGCCTGTGCCAGGGCTCTGGCACCCTCACAGTAAAGAAGTTCCTCCTCATGTTTAGATGGAACTTCCTATGTTCAAGTTTGTGCATGTTACCTCTTATCCTGTCACTGGGCACCACCGAAAGAACAATGGCCCCATCCTCCTCATACCCATCCTTTCAATATTTTAAAGTATTGATAAGATCCTCCCTCAGTCTTCTCCAGCCTAAAAAGCCCTAAGTCCCTCAGCCTTTCTTCATAAGAGAGATGTTTTAGTTCTCCTCTGCCTCTGGATCCCCAAGGCATTGCTGAGGAAAGCAGTGGCATCTCTTTGCTCCACAGAAGCTAGAAGGAGTAATAGGAAATACCTGGTTTGCATCCAATCAGTACGGAATCAGACCTGCCCTTACTATTAAGCTGAACCTTTCATTCTTACAGCAGCCTTCCAGTACCTAAAGCGGACTTTTAGCTACTGGACGATAGTGGGGCAACTTCTTACAAGCGCATGTAAGGATAGGACAAGGGCTAATGGCTTTAAACTGAAAGAGGGTATGTTTAGATTAGGTATTAGGAATAAATTTTTCACCGCAAGGCTGATGAGACACTAGCACAGGTTGCCCAGAGAAGCTGTGAGAGCCACTTCCCTGGAAGCATTCAAGACCACACTGGATGAAGCTTTGCACAACCTGGTCTAGTGAGAGGTGTCCCTGCCCATGGCAGGGGGGGTTGGAACCAGATGATCCTGAAGGGCCCTTCTAATTCAAGCCATTCTATGATTCTGTGATCGATGATGATGCATATTGTACTCTTCTGGCCTCCAGCCAGGACTAGAACAGCATTTCTGAAACATCATGAACACCTGATGCCTGGCTACATGAAACTATGTGCATTATTTGAATAAGGATGCAGGATACTTGTTTGACTCCCCTCAGCAATCCTGGGAAATCCAGCTGATAGATCATCTCTACAAGTAAACTGGCCTCCCCTCTCCAGAGCAGAAGATCATGGGCAGCCTATTATCTCACCGCCTTCGTGCTGCCTCTTTCTAAAGGCAGGAAGCAACCAGCAGGATTTGCAGGCTGTCAGAGCTAGTTGCTTGATTTTGAGCACAGCTTAAAAACTTTGTTTCCTCATAGAGGCTTTACCTCTTCTTTTATGATAATCTTCATTCTCAACAGCCAGGACCAGAGCTAACAGTGGCAGGAGGAGATGCTGCCATTCTTTTTGAATTGCACAGCTGCAGCTCTGCATTTTTGAAGGTTTGGTGCCCAGGGAACAAGAAATGTCAATACTACCATATAGTTTTCCTTTGTTAATATCCAAATCCTCCAGCTGTCAGGTTAATCTAAAGCCAAAAGAGAAATCAAGTTTAATCAAAGTTTTGTGATCTTTTTTGCCTCTCACAGGAAAAGATCCCCTGGCTACGCTAGAAAGATGTTAGATGTTTCAAACATATTGGTTTGTTATAGAAAAGCTTGCATTCCTCGATCTGAACATTGACCTGAGCATGGGAGGAAGGGTTGTCCCAGGCTCAGGAGCCAAGACCTTCTCAAAATACATCAATTTTTCCTTTCTGCTTTATTCAGTGCCAACCTCTCACTCTAATGTGAAGCAAACAAGAAACTGCTCTGGCTTTCTGGCAGCCTTCAGGCAAGCTAATGAGCACCCTTGGGAAATGCACGTTCTGAAATCACTTCCAAGCCACCCTAGTGCCTTGAGGTGCTGCATCCATTGTTCCCACCACAGCTCCTCCTTTGCAACTGGTCTGGAGCCCTTGGGAACCAGCCGCAGGAAAGGGCTTTCCATTCCCCATTCCCATCTGGAGAGGAGGGAGGATAGAGGAACAAGGGAGTTTGAAAAAAGGAAGGGGGAGAAGATGTTTGGCAGGGGAGTAGCTTGAAGAAATTGCAAGGTGTGAGACTTAGAGGTCCAAAGACCCCGACCATCATAATTGAGAGGAATCCAGCGCGTCACTTCTTGGCAGAGGTAGGGCTATGGAGGGTGAGGGAATGGAAAGGACTGGAGAGGGCATTGATTTTCTTAGAGGAAAAAGTGAGCAAGAACGACCTCAATGGAAAAATATTTTCTCTCTCTTTCTGTCTCACAGACAAATATAGCCCTACACGTTATACAAAGGCAGTGTTCAAGCATGCTTGGAATGAGCAACTTGGGAGGCAAGTTGCTACTACTTACCCTCACCCTTGTTTTTTGGCTTTTATTTCCTCTTTTCCCCTTGTCTTTTCCCCTCCTGCATGGTCCATTCCTGACAGCTATCACAAAGCCACCTCAGAGTGAGCCCCTGCCTTGAAAGGAGACCAGAGGTGCCCTGGGGCAGCTGCCAGAAGCTGCAGTGGAAACAGCCACTGGTCTTCACAAAATGACCTGAGAGGAGAAATGGATTGAACCAGGGTTGTGCAGGTTAAAGGAGAAGGGAGAAATATTTGGGTTGAGTATTGGAAAGGTCTTTCAAACAGTAAGGAAATGCTGAACTAGGCTGCATGGACACCTCACTGACACCTATTCTGGGGTGTCTTTAGGAACCAGCTCAGCAACATCTGTTCAGAAAGGCAGAGGCAATCATTCCCCCTGACACTGTTCAGAAGCAGTTCAGACAACTGCCCTATATCTGCAAAATTTCTTTCTTTCTCATAAAATGGTTTGAGTTGGAAGGGACCTTCAAAATCATCTGGTTCCAACTCCCCCTGCCATGGGCAGGGACACCTCCCACCAGACCAGGTTGCTCAAAGCCCCATCCAGCCTGGTCTTGGATACTTCCAGGGATGGGGCTTCCACAGCTTCTTTGGGCAATCTGTGCCAGTGTCTCACCACCCTCACAAGAATTTCTTCCTAATATCTAATCCAAATCTACCCTCTTTCAGATTGAAAGTGTTACCCCTCATCCCTCATCCTATCGCTACGCTCCCTGATAAATAGTCCCTCCCCAACTTTCCTGTACCCCCTTCAGGTACTGGAAGGCACACATTGCCGGCTCATATTCAGTTTTTAATCCCCCAACAGCTTTCACTATGAATGTTTCAGAACATTTTTTGCTTGCAGACAAAAAAGCTGCCAAGTGCCTTTAACCATTTTGATCGTCTCTTCTTTCCCCAGCCCCAGCTGCGTTTTCCTGAAGGCTGCAGCTCCAGTGGACGTGCTTTGCATCAGTGGCTTTACAGCTGCTTGTCCTAGGTTTTCTCTTCTCCAGGAGCCACCTCAGAGGGGCTGGAGGGGCCATGCAACCCAGGCTCCCTCTAGGCAGGATACAAGTACGAAACAGCTGTATGAAGCTCAGGGAATTTTTAGTTTGTTTTTTTTCTTTTTTAGTATTTTGCAAGCACCACCAATGCACGAGTAGGGAAGGCAGTGGAGGGAATGCCCCGGAAGGGGGGAGCATTTCTGAGCAAGGAACCTGTTCTGTGGTTACCCCTGCTTGTGTTTCATTTTTCAGTGATGAAGATTTCGGCCTTCTGGTGAAACATGGGAATTGCTCAGAGAAAAATCCAAACATGGAGGTGAGCAGCTGCACACCTATAGCTGCTCCAGGGGATAGAGGAGGAAGAGCCAGGCTTGGGTGCAAAGAAGAAATCCTGCCTTGCATTGCCAGACTTGGCCTGTCTCCCTCCCCAGGACTGACAGAAAGAGCTCCCAAAGCTTGGAACCAGCTCTGCAATCAGACCTGGGACTGAGTGAAACAGAGCAGCCTCCTGCTCACCCTCCCACTGCAGGCCCGGGGCAGAGCTGGGTTTTGCAGCTCAGAGTCTCCCAGGACTGGGTGGCAGGGCTGGGAAGATCCAGAAATAAGTTACCTGCAGAAGAAACCATTGGGTCAGCCTTTTTCACCCAAGGTGGCTGGACCTTTTACTTTTCTGTATCGCTTGATTTGGCCAGGAGGCTGCAGCTCGTACCCATGCTTGGTTCTGGCATTTTCCCCCTGGGACTCACTGCAACTCCCAGGGCAATTTGGTTCCACTCCCTCGCACTCCTGTGGGCTGTGAGGCCCATCCTAGGGCTGCACAAACACCCAACACCTATCCTGCCAGAGGCATCATCTGGCTCTTCTACCTACTCAATAAATAGTAGGTAATACCACCAATATCGGTAGCAACAGCAATATCAACAGCAACAGCAACAGCAGTGTTTCCCTTCCAAATGCCAGAGTAATCCCCATGCTGTATTTATGAGAAAAAAATTAAAAATGAAGAAATCAAGTGTCTTCCTCAAACTCAAACTACGATATAGTTGGGAACTGTCACAGCCACCCTCAGTCCTGCCCCTCAGCTCAGTCACTACATAAAGGAGTAGGACAACATCTGCAGTGCTGTGTCTAGGCTGTGTTGCTCCCTTCCAAGAGGAAAGAAGCCTGCTGTTACCCCAGAGTTTCATTTTCCTCTTTTCTTGGGGGAGCATGACGCAAAAAGCGTGGAAGAGGTCTCTCCTCCACAAAGCTAGTTGTGTCTGATTTCCAGGAAATCAATCAAACAGGACAAAACTAAAGCAAACAGATCAATCTGTGATCAGAGAGACTTTTCTCACTCTTTCATAAGCAAAAAAAAACCAACCAAACCCAACGATTACCTTCCCTAGAAAATAACAGCAAATGTCATCTGCCAGAATGGCTATTTCCTCTCCCAGTGGGGAGGCAGACTGGTGCTGCTCCCAGATTTTCTGTGAATGGGCTGGGAAGCAAAGCAATTAGGCAGAAAAAAATAAACCATTCATCCAAACACAACAGCCAGCAGAAGAGCAGTTGTAAACAAGTCAAGGTTTCTTACCTCCTGGGCTGCTTGGTGTGCTCAGTGGGTTTGTGAGCGGTGGCAAAGCTGGGAGCGGTGGGATATGCAGTCTGCACCCAGATCTCCCCCCACTCATTGGGGCAGATACCCCAGGGCACGTTTTGTGCCCCCCTTAAGAAGTGAGAGGGTGAGGTGGTGTTTTCCCACCTAAGGAGTTCATTAGTGCTTGCAAAATATTAAAAAAAAAATAAATTAAAAATTCCCCGAGCTTCATACAGATGTTTTGTACTTGCATCCTGACAGAAGAGTCACTGATACTGGTGGCTGTGGTCAAGCCAGTTCTGTTAATCACCTTAAGTAAGTTTCCAGTCCATTGCTGGTGCAATGTTTGCGCTACCTTAGCAACATTACAATAGAGGCCAGGCTCTTCCCCTGGGATTGGTAAAACCCACTTTCATTTGTGGCTCTTACCACAAAACTGTGGTTGCAGTGGGCTCATGGAGGTAGAAGAGAAGCCAAGTGGAAGCCTAGCTGGGAGGTAAACTTTTCCTGGTGGCCTCATGTCAAGAACCTCCTCAAGTGCTGGTGGCCAGGGCTGCATCCTTCCTTGTTGTTTCCTGCCATTTGAGGGTTTTGACAGAAAAAGCCGCATTTTTCACAGAAATGCCACACCTCTTCGGTAAAAAAATGATGTTTGTCGAGAAATCAGTTTTCAGCCAAAAATGTTGCACTGGGGACAAGATGCTGAGGAGCACAAGTACCCCTGCTTGAACTGCCCAACGCTGAGCCTGGGGCAGATGTGTGGGCAGAGCAGAGGTACTGCTGCAGGTGTGTTCCTTCAAAGAAATGACTTGGCCAAGCAGGACAGGACGGGATGGGAGGGAAATAATTAATGCAATTTGTTAATGCCCAAAAGGAGAGAGAACAAATTTAAGGGTGAAAAGAGAGAAAGGGAGAGATTCTCCACTTATGAGCTTTTGGGAGGAGAAGTGACGGGCATGAGATGAGAGAAGGAAGTTCTCTGCTCTCCAGGTGGTCACCTGAATGACACTGAAGAGGCTTTTTAAAAGCCTGACAGAGCCTTTCTGAGACATGTGTTTTAAGAGGTAATTTCTTAGGTTTGGCACATTCACAGCACCTGACAAGCAGACATCTTGAAAGGCTCTTTTTGATTTTTTGCTCTGTAAACCGTGAACATAGGCTTCACTGGAGGAAATTTGTGTGTGATGTAATCACTGGAAAATATCAAAAAAGGTTAAACCAGAAAGATCTGCTTCAGGGCAAGATGCAGCCATTTGCCTGCCTGGGCTGACTGACCTTCTGGTGTCAGATCTCAGGAACTCACATCCAAGGGCCTTGGGTAAAAACACCACCAGTTTGGTGTGCTTTTTTTCCAGGTTCTGTAAAATTTATTGGCAAATAAATAAAGACTTTGTTAAAGTATTTTAAAAATTATTTTTCTTTGAGTAAACACAGTATAAAACATGGGTTTGTGTCAAAACCTGAAGCCAAACAGAGACAGATACCTTTTCTTTGCCATCAATCATGTGGAAGAGCTGTTTGGAGACTGATGTCTCTAAATAACACCCCGCGTGTGTGAGAAGTGATGTATACAGCCATTCTGCCTGTCTTTGGGATGATAAAAGCCTTCAGATCAATCTTCTTACAGATTTCTTCATCTGCATCTGCTGGAACTGATGATGGGAAACTTGGCGTACAAATCTCTTCTGGCTCTTTCAAAACACTCTGTTGCAAAGTCAGTGGTGCTGTATTGATGAAAACTGACAGCAATATTCTTTCTTTTTCTTTTTCTTTTTCTTTTTCTTTTTCTTTTTCTTTTTCTTTTTCTTTTTCTTTTTCTTTTTCTTTTTCTTTTTCTTTTTCTTTTTCTTTTTCTTTTTCTTTTTCTTTTTCTTTTTCTTTTTCTTTTTCTTTTTCTTTTTCTTTTTCTTTTTCTTTTTCTTTTTCTTTTTCTTTTTCTTTTTCTTTTTTTCTTTTCCCTTTTCCTTTTCCTTTTTTCCTTTTCCTTTTCCTTTTCCTTTTCCTTTTCCTTTTCCTTTTCCTTTTCCTTTTCCTTTTCCTTTTCCTTTTCCTTTTCCTTTTCCTTTTCCTTTTCCTTTTCCTTTTCCTTTTCCTTTTCCTTTTCCTTTTCCTTTTCCTTTTCCTTTTCCTTTTCCTTTTCCTTTTCCTTTTCCTTTTCCTTTTCCTTTTCCTTTTCCTTTTCCTTTTCCTTTTCCTTTTCCTTTTCCTTTTCCCTTTCCCTTTTCCTTTCCCTTTTCCTTTCCCTTTTCCTTTCCCTTTCTCTTTTTCCTTCCTTCCTTCCTTCCTTCCTTCCTTCCTTCCTTCCTTCCTTCTTCCCTTCCTCCCTCCCTCCCTCCCTCCCTTATCTCCAGCTCGATCCTCCTGTGAGCAAGGGCTACTGACTGAGGTGCTCCTGGCCTCCTCCAGGGATGCCCTATCCATCTGTGTTACCCTGGCACTGCAGATTCTGATCCATTAAGGGCTTGCTGTCCCTTCCCTCCTCAAGGCTGTCTCGTATCCAGTTGCTTCTCTCCTTGGGCCATACACACTCTCACCAGAAATGTTCCACCATCTTCTGTTGATCTATATGGAACAAGCAAAGGGCCAAGCAGAGGGAAATGGATAGCTCTAATTCAGCATCCTCTGCTTTGAACTGTTATTCTTTATGTTCCAGCTGATGTACACCACAGGGGTCCAGATGATTGAAGGCCCATCATAACCTTAGAAGAGAGGCCAGAAACAAAGCTCCCCATGTCAGTCTGGGATTGTATTTCTCACCCTTAATGGAACAAGCTGAGGTAGGACCCTAGGCCAGCCCCTGTGGCTCTACAGGAGCTGCCTGTACATGTCCTGCAGCAGAACAGGCTGAACAGAGCTGTACAAGAGGCTGGCTATTTGGACTAATTGAATTAATGTCTTCCATTAAGGTCATTAGCTTATTCCAAAGGAAGATATCAAGAAGACTGATGTAATACGAGCTTCTGACAAGCTACCTCTACCATCTTACCTGGGTCCTTGCTGCCAGTCAACTGAGATGCATTTAGCAGGCACACGCTCTGAGATCTGTAGATCCTGGCTAGCGGAGATGCTTCAGACCATCACTGCAAAGACCTTCTTCTGCTTCAACATAAAGAAACACACCCTTAAGCAAGAAAGACATTGCAGACTTTTACCATCTCACATTGTGTACAGAGATTCAGTGTGCTTGCAAACAAGGATTTAGTCTTGCTGTACTGCAGATGACCCACGTAACAGCTACCGGCTTATTCAGCCCTGCGGATACCTGATCTGCATAAAAATCAGGTGGGCAGCTTTCTCTATAGCACTGAGCTGTGATGCTGTGAAGAAATCAGACCTCTTTACATCTGCCCTGTGTACAAAAACATTGTACCTTTGGCTAAACTAATGCAAAAATTGAGAAGGATAGCCTGAGACAAAATCACTGAAAGGCGTATTCTTGTTGCCTCAAGTCTATACTACACTAAGCAGTTACAATAAATACAAGATTAAGTACTATCAAGCCTCTAAAAGCAAGGTGTGTATATTAATGCCTCTAAGCAAGACAGTGCCTGGGATGAGGGCTCTCGGAGGAGATAATCTCTGTCTCTTCCCCTCTGTGCACACACAAACCAACATTCTCATCATTCTGATGTCACAGCACGTCCAACAGACGAAAAAGCCCCAACTAAACCAACCCCAAATCTCACAGACACATCAAAGGAGTGCAGCCAGGGGAGGTAACAAGCATACATCTTACATCAGCCCCGCAGCAGGTTGCTAGGCGACCAGGAAATCCACACGTGTTGCCATGACGATGTCACTTCTTCATCATCATTCAATGCACAGCTCAAACAAGTGCAGCAAGTCATCCGGTGCCTACTTGCCTGGACAGAAAAATGTGGGATCAAGCAAGAGCATCACCGTGCAGTGGGCAGTGGGGTGCTGCCAGCACAGCCTCTCCCTTTGGCAAAGTACACAGTGCTGCTGGGAGGCCTCTAACCTTTTCCTCTTAACGCTTCATGGTTCAGCATTTTCCTCCGGTGTTTCTCAAATTATGCCATATCTGATATCTCTGACCACAGCCATGGACAGCATACAGATCGGCAACCCAACCTGTGTAAGGTGGCAGCATCCTCCTCCCCTCGCAGGAATGGCAGCAGCCCAGGGAAGCTTGCAAGGGAGAGTAGATACTCAGGCTGGGAAGAGAGGAGCTGCTTGTGAGTCTCTGGCAACA
This sequence comes from Apaloderma vittatum, assembly GCF_000703405.1. NCBI lineage: Eukaryota > Metazoa > Chordata > Aves > Trogoniformes > Trogonidae > Apaloderma > Apaloderma vittatum. The sequence continues at coordinate 15,112 of NW_009697259.1, read as the reverse complement.
CACAGGGCTTCGCGAGCTCTCACAGTAGTAAGACTGCTGCTGTGCATGATGCTCATGGTGAGCAGCACAAAGAAATAATAAGGTGACAGCATTAAAGACCAATAACTGAGTGAACTGGAACGCCACATAATTAACCCACGAAGGATGAGCAAGCTGGAGCTTGTGTAAGTAACCTGAGCTTGGCATCACTGCCTAGATCCTGCAATGCTGAGCTCTTCAGAAACAGGGAGAGAAGAAAAGTCTTCGGCTGGAAAGGGGGTACGCTCTTAACCAGGCCTCAGTAACAAGTCCAGTGGTCAGCAAAACCCAAACCCAACAACCATACTGCAGCACTTGGACAGGGATGTAGTGAACACAACCTCTGCCCCCTCCAGAAAATAACCACTGTGGCAACAACCACCTTTACGATCCTCCTCCACACTCGCCTTTTGCCACATGAACTACTGCTCCTTTGGAAGAAATCAGTATCAGCTGCAAGTGCCTCAAGCTCTGCAAGTTATAGAAAGGTTTTAGAGAAGAAAATCTCACCAGACAGGTGCGATAGCTAGTTTTGGCCCTAAACACACTGGAGGGACCACAATTGGTTTGTGACTCCAATGCAGGTGAAATGGCAGATGATCTCAAGTCATCACGTGAGTTATTCAGAGCTTACTTGGACTGACCCTGTCACATAAAAAATAGTGGGGAGGAGGGAGAAGACAAAACTAGAGAGGAGGATCTGAAACAAGCCACTGCAAGGAGCCAATCAAAAATAAGATTGCAGCCCAACGTGACAGAAGAAGGGGCAGCTGGTGTTGAACACTATGGGAAGGATGCCCGCACGCTGGGATGAGAGCAAGAAGGTCAGCCCTGTGGCTGTGGTGGTTGGCCTGGGACAGTCCGATGGTTCCTCTCTCTGCAGTGTCCATCACCCCACTAGGGGTGGTGGATTGATCTCAAGGCTGACTCTTCTGGCGTGAGCAACAATAAGCCCTTTTCTTCACTCTTCTCTGATGAAAACCACAGGTCCTCAGTGAGAAAAGGGAAGATATAGGACCAGGTCTAGGCATTGCTGAATCCCACCTCAACTCTGCAAGACCATTACCCAGAAACTGGACTTGCAGGAGCTTCCTGTGAATAAAGGTGTGAAGTTTGCCTGGGTTTCTCCAGAAACCCTGCCAGCCTACCACCTGCCCACCCTGGCTGCTTCTAGGGACTGACTCATCAAAGTCAGTAAGAATAAGTACAGAGGATTTGGGGCCAAATTTGGACACCATCAGGCGCATTTCCTTCCCTGAATACTCAGTCGCTGCTCCAGGGCCATATTCAGGCTTGAAGAGCTGAAGCACTGAGAGCTGAACCAGTGCATGGGATACTCCGAATCCTGGTCCTGCTCACTGATGCTGTTATCAAATCATCAAATATCAATTCCAACTGTTTCTCTGTTGGTATGTATTTTGCCTGTGTACCCAGAAAAATGTTTGTTCTTCTTTTGCCTTTCCTTTCCCATCCCTCCCTTTTTTTTAAGGTTGCAACATCTGTCTATGTGGTAAACATATCCATAGGAACAATATTAAGGAAATGGAAAAATTCAGACAATTTGCCAGTCTGTTCATGCTTGGAGCAGCACCCAGGGTTTGGGTTTAAAAATAACCTTTACATTTCATTTAACTACTGCTATCAAAATCCTATCTGAATCCTAATGCAATTTTTTTTTCTTCTTCCCGCTTTCCACATCCATCTAGTCTGAGGGAGGAATGACAAAATATTGTCATTTAAGTGTCCTTCACGTCTCCATACGACTCTTTGTAATTTAACTGGTATTTGACTCAGCCATTTGAAAGAGCAAATCGTAACACCGCACATTCAGGCAGCTCCTTTCTTAGCGAAGGAAAGGAAAATTGCTGGCATCACACAAAAGCTTCTATGTTTTGCTTTCTGTGTATATTTTCCCCTTTGTGCTCTGCAGTTTTTCAAAACTACCAGACTCGCCCAACCAACACAAATCTATTTTCTTTCCATTTTCTTCTTCTTCCTTTTTCTCTGGAGGGAGGTTGAGGTTGTTTTTTCCATCTGACATCCCCTTGGACTGATTACGAGGGGATGCAGGTGTTTGTGTCTCATCCATCTCCTGAACATTGAGCCCTACGCTCAATCCAAGGGCACTCACTTCATGGAGCTGTAGTTTTGGTAACCCTGTCCTTTTCCATAGGGAAAAGTAATGCTGCTCCCGATCCGCTGTTACTGTGCGGAAAGATGTGGGGAAAAAGCCCCTTTTGTTTCAATCTTAACATTCTGATCATGGTTACGTTAGAGCAACGTGGGTTTTCCCAGGCAAAGGCCTGTAGGATGGTCTTTATAGTGATTTTATCTCGTTTCTTGTTTCACAGCTGCAACAGAGATGGAAAAATAGTCAATGGACCTGAAGAAGGATCACTAGGTTTCCATATCAGGCCAGGTAGAAGCTGGTCAGAGCAAAGGCCTTTGCAGTCCGTCGCCTGAATAGGGGCTCTTAGAAGGAGAATAAAATTAGCACAAAAACATGAGGTTTCTTGCTTACAAACACTACATGTGTCCGGCAATGTGTCACCAGACATGTTTTCTGTGCATTAATCTGCTCTCCAAAGAGCTTTCTTCTGCCAGCATGCCCGTTTTTGGACCCGTATGAGGCTTTTGGTGTCCCCAGTGTCCTGGTGCAAACCACTCCCCTGCTTTTCTGCTCACCTCGCAAAGAGCCAGCTCCTTCTTGCTGTGGTCTCACCACCATGGAGCGGACCTTGCGCTGGAGGGACACAGGGCATGCCCCCTCCCCATAATCCCAGCCAGCCCCTGCACACACAGGACTCCTTCCCAAAGCAATGTCAGAGGAGAGCAGTGGCTTTCGATTTTTTTGCCGGTCAGCTCCCAGGTGGGCAGTGGAAAAGTAGATGCAGGATAGCGAAAGCTTGGGGAGTAAGCCATTGAAATGGCTTTCAAAAGCTGGCAGGGAGAGAAAAAAAAGAAAAAAAAAGCCCTGCTGGCATATGGTTATGAAAAGGTTTATAATGGTGCACTTTGAAGGAGAAAACAGTCTACGTTACAGTCAAGTGGCTCAGTGCCTTCAGCTGTGTCTGGGCAATTCTGATCCTCACGGAAATGGTTTTAATGGGTTTTGTTGTGCTCTTTTGGCAGAGCCCCACAGCCGACGGGCTCAGCCACCTGCTCTCCACACCGCTGCCTGCCCTAGGCCCGCGGGGCCCGGTGGATGCAGGAATAACCAACTCAGAACTCTCCAGACTTCCCTTGCTCCTGCCGATGTTTTCCCAGCTACTTGTGAGCCCACAGCCCCTGCTGTCTGCTGGCACCCTTGGTTTCCATCGTTGTCCTCAGGCTTCTGCTTGCATCCTGGGACCTCGTGGGGACACAAAGTTCATGCCTCTTTGGGCCCATGCCCATGCTCCAGTTGGCAGCAGTGGTGTCATGCACCATTCAGCTGTGGTAGCACCCACCTGGGTGAAGAGCCCCACGTCAGCTGTGCTGAAAAGCTGCGAGCTCAGTGATGCTTTTCTCCAATCTCAAAGGATCCACTTCTTTGATGAGCAATGGGGGGCATCACCATGGGCCACCTCTCTCCAAGACAACCAGTATACACCTGTGGCAGCTCCCTGCAGGCATTGCTGTTGCTGGATCTGGAACCCAGAAAAAAAAAAAAAAAAGAATTATTAAGCAGAATTTGTCAGATTGGCCCTTCAGCTTCAAAGGACGTCGAGCTGAAGCAACCAGATCTACACGAGTCAATAGCAGCAGAGAATTTGGCCTGGTGTTCAAGTCTTACATGAAAGCTCAGAGTTTAAAGCGATTTCTGGCGTTGGAATATCCTGTGTGTTGGCTGTTTCTGCCTTTGCAAATTACTTGTTTTGTTACCATCACATATGCTTTATATACACGGGCCTTTCTGGCATGCACATATTCCCTATAGGAAACACATATGCTAATTTTTCCCTGTGTTATCAAGCTGCTAATGGAGTAGGATGGGTGATGGGGAGCAAAGTTTTCATTTTCATTTCAGAGCAGCAACCCCAGTAAGCAGATGTAGCCAAGTGAGGCTGACATTTAAAGCAACTACCAGGATTACATTACTGAGATTATATTTAATATGGATGGCCAAATCTTTCAAACAAAATCAATGTTCTTTTACTTAATAATACCCTTGCCACATCTTAATGAAAGCTCCTCCAGCTCAAGGCCCTGTTTTTCTGCAGTCATTTCGTTGCGTGACATCGCTGACTGCATCAGATGGTACATAACGCTATTTTCATCTGTTTCTATTGAATTTTATGCGTTCCCATCCTTGATTCATCAATTGCCAGATCAATTAATCAAGGGACTCTTGGGGGAGAAATATTTTTATTACTGAGAAGGAAGGGGAATTCATTTAAATTCTGCATCCTCTTGCAGTATCCAGTATCTATTATTAACTCCTCTAACCAGGGATGGACAGGAGGACAACCAGGGACATACAGACCAATCTGTGGCCATTTGAGTTATGTGGAGAAATAAAAACACAGGATGTGCTGATGAATGGGCTGCCCCTCGGTTCTCACACCAAGAGAGGCACCCCAGCAGTACCCCCAAGCTTGGGCAGCCCCAGCAGAGCCCGGGGGTCCCACAGCAGGTCCCTGCACAAGGCTGAGTCCGTCACAGGAGGAGCCCAAGGACCAAAAGGGCAGGCTGGAGCCCAAGCAGCAGTCACAGTAGCTGTGGGCGAGACGAGAAAGACACTTGTCATCCCAGAAAATTCAGTTTCGTTAGTGGTGCCTGAAGAAATTTACTTGAGATAGGAGCCGTGCTAAAATTTTTTGCAATTACAGAGCCCAGCGTAAGCCTTTCCTGAAAGCTGGCGGGGAGAAAGTTAATTTATGTATCAGCTGGTGCTTGTCTCAGGGTGAAGTGTGCCTCAGCAGGGACTCCTGAGTGTCCTTATCAAGCTGTAATTTTGCTGCAGGCCCAGCTCTAGTACAATCCAGAAAGCAAGCTCCTGGCCCCTAAACGAGCCCCATCACCTCGGCACAAGCGTGATTCCTGAATCACTTGGATTGTTGTAACTTTCCTTGTTGTGATTCCCTTTTTGCGTGTACCGGGCTTTCTACCCCCTCTTCCAAAACGCGGTATGACCTTTCCATTGGGACATTCTGTAGGAAGTTTGGTGGCTGGAGAAACAGGCTGAAAACTAGTCCCGAGCAAAACACAGGCTCAACACATCAAATCCAAATGCTTCTGAATGCTGAGGCATTTACAGCCAAATCAGAGTGGGCTTTTTGCTCTGGACAGGGAGCTGCACCAATATCCCTGCATGATTCATCCCTCTCCCTAAGTCTTCTCTAGAAGCAGCCCTGGTCTGGGGGTCAAGCTGCCACTCAAACTGATTGCCCATGGGCATCTCCTTGCACCCAGCTGACCAAAGGCTGGTGATCCTCTTGCTCTGAAGACATCCTTCATCAGGGTGTGGGCTACAGAGATGAAAAATAAATAGATAGAGGGATTATTTAAATAGTGTCTCCATAGAGGAGAATAAAATTGCATGGTCTGTAATCCAGTTTGTCATTTTTTCATCCCATTAACCCCATTTAAAGAATTATTATTATTATTGTTTACCAGTAGAAAATCTAGCAGGGCTGGGGTGAAATCAGTCCTTGCAGCCACTGGCCCCTATCTTGCAGCAGGAAGGCACAAGTTCACCATTCCTCCAGGCGTCTGACAGCCCTTCTACCTATTCCATGGGGAGGAGGCGTCCCTCCCCAAAGTTTTGCAGCCACAGGGAGCCAGGAGCAGCTGTGGGCACACCAGGCAGTTGCATCTCCCCCTGCCTTTTGCCTCTGCCAGGTTCATTTGATGATCAGTGGCTGCTTAATGAGGATACGCGGAGCTGCTAGGGCTGCAGGCAAATGATAAAGGTACGAATTTTGTGTCCCGGGGTTTAAAAATAAAAAGCAATTTTGGCAGCTGTTGCAGGAGAGGGATGTGCCTTCTGAGTCCGTCCAGGGGATTTGGGGTCAGGGAAGGAGGAGCTGTTGTGGCAGCTGAGTTATCTGCAGGGAGGACTAAGGGAAGCAGAAAAATGCGCACAAAGATCTCTGCCAACTCTTCCAAATAAATTAACCTGCTCAGGAAATATGCAGAGGGCAGACCAGGCCCACAGTAATGTTTGAATCAGTCCTTTTCCTTGGTCACTGTGAGACAGAATCTGATCCCGGAGAAGCCAGGGCTGCGTAGAGCATCCATGTGCTGGTGCTGGGTTAGGTCTCAGAGCTTCATCCAATAACTTCTCCAGGAGCAGAAGGGAGCTGGCACCCAGCTGCTTGGCCAGTGAGACCCCAGAAAAGCCGGATCCAGTGCCACCAGTGGCATGGATGGAATTTGCAGTGACAACAGAGATCCCACAGACAAGCAGAAGTAAGAGCCTGATGGAAGGAACCATCCTCCAATGGTTTATGTTAAAACCTCCAAGGTTTATGCTCAAGGTGGGACTGAGACTATGCATGACTGCAACATAGACAAACACCTTTACCCAGTGTCCCAGGCCCACAGCATGGATGTGACCACTGGCGTTGACCTCCTGGGCCTTTGACAGGACTCCGTCCTCCCTGCCAAGGCTGTCAGCATCTCCAGGTTGGCATCAGAAGTGGTTCAGGTTGAGAGCAAGATCCCAGCTCGTGTCCGACACCAGCAGATCTCCATGTGGAGCACCAACATGGTGCCTGAACCTTCCTGTGTGCCTGTCCTGGGGCAGTCCCTGAACTGCCAGCATCTTTTCTTCTGTCTTCTGCCTACACCGTCCCCAAGACACTGCTGCTCCTCAGCCCACAGCTCAGCAAATCCTCTGTTCAAGGCTTAATTAATACTAGCGTAGCAATCTGCAGCTGTAGCAAGCTCTACAGCTCCTGTAGATAACCTCCACCCTGACATTCAATGGGAGTGAGCTGTTTTTCAGAAACACAGAAAAATAGCAATGAGAAAACACTTTCTGGTCAAGCTTTTCCAAATCGTAACAAAGCATGGGTCATAGAATCATAGAGCCATTCAGGTTGGAAAGTACCTTTAAGATTGAGTCAAACCATTAACCTAGCACTGCCAGGTCCACAACTAAACTATGACCCTAAGCACCACATCTACATGTCTTTTAAATACCTTCATGGACGGTGACTCCACCATCTCTCTCAGCAGCCTGTTCCAGCGCTTAACCACCCTTTCAGTGAAGAAATTTTTCCTAATATTCAATCTAATGTGCCAGTCCAGGCCAACTTTAGTATGGTGGCCTAGCTCTTGCCAAGGACCAAAGACATTCCTGGGGATGTGACAGGGTTGCACAGCCATAAAGGTGACCACCAGCCTCACGGGACAGGCTCCATGGCCAGGCTCTGCTCTCTGCCTCTGGCAGGCAGGTCCTCCATCAGGTCTACAGGAAGGAAGAATTTGGTCTGGGGTGCAGTATTTAAGACTGTAAAACGTAAATGGCACATATGGGCACTACACCGACACAGCACAGAGCCTATGGGATAAGGACCATTCTTTGCCTATATTGCTCCAGGTAAACCAGAGTACTGAGCTGGGCACTGAAGGCAAACAAGTTCACTTAGAATAGTAGAAACCAAGAAAATAGAGACTATCTGTCATTTCCTGCCACCTCTTCCAGTTTCCAAAAAACCCCTCTCATTAACCCTCTTCATTCATGCAAGACTGCAGAAACATCCCTCCAGTTGCCTGCTCACCTTAATGTCTCCAGCCTGACATGGGGTGGCCATGGGCCATTGCCGATGTGCTGGAGCTTCCCCTCTCCACCAGCACCTGGGGGACCATGTGGTGGCTCTGCCACTCCTGCAGACTGGTCATCGAGCATGACAGAGACAAGCTGTCCCTCGATTTTGGGTGAGGGAGGTTTCTTTCATCTGCAGATGGGCAATGCCTGGCCAGAGTCCTCCTCAGGTCTCGTGGTTTGCAGGAGAGCGATAAAGTCTCCTCCTGTTCCCTTGGGAAGAGGACATGGTGGGATCTCTGAGCACAGTGGAGAGGTGGATACCTGTTGGCTTTCAGCTCCAAGGTGAATCAGATGCAGCTGTCCTTGTAACCTCCTCAGAGATACCCCCACAACAAATCTGTTCTCAGGCAGCTGCAAGCTGTCTTCTGCCTGGTGTGAGCAAGCCCCAACTGGCTGCAGACATCTGGGCAGCTGAGCATGCTGACAGACATCCCCAAAACATCAACGCAACACCAGGCCAAGGAGGAGGCATGAAGCATGTGCTCCACCAGCTCCCACAGCAGAGCTCAGCACAGGTGGGGCAGACCAGCCTCCACAGTTTGCACAAGGACTGCCCTGTGCCCTGAACAAAATAAATTGGTTTTAGTGGTGCTACACCCTATAAAGGAAGATACATCCCACTTGTATTCAGGTTTCCTCCCTCCGTGTAGCAGAATAGCCACCTGGGGGCCCTCCCAGTGCAGACCAGCACAGCACTGGGATGCAGCAGGCACAGCCAGACTGAGAGAAGATGAGGTTGTGAAAGACCCACTGCCTGCCAAGCCTGAAATTTCTTCACCTGAGCACTACTTGGATGCCATCCCACACACCGGAGGTGGATACTCCCACCCTCTGTGCAGCAAGGAAGGGTGTTCTCTCCAGCCCTACGCTCTCCAGAAAAGGAGGATGGAAAGTGCCTGGTGCGCTGGTAAGACCTAGGCAGGCTTAGATGGTCATCGCTTGCCTTCTGTATGGTTGATGCTTTCACACGGGAAGTGAGAAACCTTCAGCGTGGATGATCTCCAGCCTTTATGCTCCTTCCGGGCAGGATGCCCTAAGTCACAAGGCTGAAACCCACAGCAGGGAGCTGAGACTAGCACTCTGCCTGCAGGAGCTGGACCAGCATGGGTCCAGAATTGTTGGGCTTGGGGCGAGAATGGCCCAAAAAAGGAGGTTGACTTTATAACACGGTGGTTATGGCATGGACTGGCGGTCTTTCTCCTCCTTTAGGCACTGGTTCACTGTCCAACACCACATCAGAAGTTTGAAAGGAGGCTTAGCACCATGTGGATCTTGCCTTTTCAAAGGCAATGAGCATCTGAATGTAGCATCACAAGCCCAGCCACAGCTGGAAAGGCACATCAGGGCCTCCTGACCTTGGATCGCTGAGCAACTCAATGATGCCCTTCTGCAACCCGGTCACATTTTTAGGTCCTTCTCCCTGCTGATTCATTAGGGGAGCTAATATTCTCCAAACTGACGGGCATCTGACCCTCGAGGTGTGTACGCCATGCACTCCTGATAAATATAGACCACTTCAATTACATAACCTGTCTCATAAGCAGTGGCTGTTCTCCCTGGGGCCAAGTGGAGAAAGGGGAACCAAAACACCTCTGCCAAGGGTGTGAATGGATGCCTGGCTATTTATTTCCCCTGTCTTCTATTTTCGATGACTTCCTGCTGTATCGACCTAATGAGTCACTCAGTGAGGTTGGGTGGCCCTGGAAGTACTCCAGGTTCAGCACGACCTCTCCGCTCTGCCGGTGTGTGGGGTAAGGTCCTCCTTTCTAATCTTCCTCCTGGGATAGACGTGGCAGAGAGGACTTAGCAAAAGTCCATGTGCTTGGTAATAAAGACATCTTGGTATCAAACAGCAAGCCAGCAATAGAGTCAGGCTGTGATCTTACAAAACAAATACCTGGCGACTTTAGGGACCTAGATATGACTGCAATGGCTGAGTGGCAAAATGCAGAGTAATCATTAAATGAAGCATTCAAAGAACAGAATAAAGCACATTATTAGCAGACTTGACAAATGCACGCATGTGGGGTGTTTGCCCAGTGTTTTTTTTTAACCCCTGGTCTCTGGTTCCTCGTGTCATTTACAGCAAGTGCCCCATGCAAGAGGATCTAGAGAAAAAAAAGTCTGCTCCATGTCAGGAGGCTTCTCTCCTTGAGAACTGTTCAGGGATCTGCTAATCATAAACTGATGCAAATCACATATTATTTAGAAAGGGAAATAGCCGTTTCCATCAAATGCACCCACTGCCTGCCATGGGTTTGGCATCGCTCAGCCCAGCTGCAAGCAGCAGCAAAGAGGGCTGCTGAGAAGGCTCCAGTGATATTTATGACAAGGACCGTTCTACCTATATTTGTTGTTCCTGCTGTGCAAGCATCCAGCATGTCCTGTAATAGCTTTTATGCAACGGCTAGGAATGATGAAGCTAATTCAAGCTCAGGCATGTAACCTCCTCACTTTTATTCCTGTCTTCATCTAATAGTCAAAAATCTGATCTCTTTCCAGTATGCCTTGCAATCAGATTCAGGCTGGAGGTGGGTAGAGGGCTGATCCCAAAGTGGGATGTTCTGCTCAGGCCTTCAGAGAAGCAAAGATCTGTGCTTTTGCTCCTGGACCATCCTTCTCCTGATGTGTTGTGTCCTCACCAGGCACCAGGTTAAGGAAAAGGGACAACTGTGAACAAATAGACTCTCATGGGGCTGGACCCTCTTTTCACCCCCAATAGGGGTCTGTGGCACAGTGTGACGTGTGTCCCCAGCAGCATCCCCCACAGATGTCCCCAGTCCTGCTGCACCTCCTGGGAAGCAGGAGGTGTGTGATAGACCCCATTGGTCGGTGGCAGACCCAACAGTAGAGCTCAAGGTCTTTGCCCCAAGGTCTGCAAACCACCTGCAGGACCCACAGGTCTGTGGTCTGTCCTAGCCTGCAGCAGAGGATGCCAAGTCCCACCATTCCTTGTTCACAGCATCCTCCTCAACCTCCGAGCCTTAAATGATGCAGAAAGTCCGCTAAGGACTTTCCTGCTGGAAAGCAGCTAATGCAAACTCTCTTGCTCATCCACAGTACTCATATCCAACAGATAATAAAACCACAGGCTCCTTTCTCATTAATCCCTAATTAGGCTCTCTCTCACTTACATAGCACTTTCCGTCATTAGCAGTGAAAGCTGAGAGCTTGCCTTTAACTTTCACATGTTGTGAGGAGGCAGACCCGAACACCTTGCTGTGATCTTGCATAAAACATCTCCTTGTGCTCGCTCTTCAGGGGCTCTTGGAAAATCCCCCTCATCCCCTCCCCCACCGCCCCTTCCCCAGCACGGGTAGAAAAGCAAAGCCTCTAATAGAGCGCAGCATCTGCAGTGAGGAGGCCGAAGATGTCCACTGGGTGTGTGACACTTAACCTGCCCACTGAGTGGTCAAGTGTGGTGGTTTGCTCCTGCACAGAGTCAAGACCCAAGTGATGGAGCACTGAGGCCTGAACTAGCTACCCTGCTCCTGGCACCTCATCCTGGCACGGGAACAGAGAAGGCAGCAGAGGTCACATGCGTTCAGCTGGACTCCTGTCTCTATCACTGCTCTTTACCACTGGCTAACAAGGAAAGGGAAGCTCCATCAGGCTTCCTGTTGCAGAAGAGACTTGCCAAGATCCCTCAGTGGGCTTTTAAGCTGCTGTGTGGGAGAGAGGTCTGGCTGTGGCAGTGAGTACCTTGGGGCAAGCTCATGGTTTAAGTTAGAATATAGGAAGTTCCACCTCAACATCAGGAGAAACTTCTTTACTGAGGGTGACAGAGCCCTGGCACAGGCTGCCCAGAGAGGTTGTGGAGTCTCCTTCTCTGGAGACTTTCAAAACCCACCTGGATGCGTTCCTGTGTGGCTGCCCTAGGGGATCCTGCTATGGCTGGGGGTTGGAATAGATAATCTTTCGAGGTCCCTTCCAACCCCTATGATAACATTCTATGATTCTGTGATCTAGCTGTCAAGCCCAGGGCAGAGTGGCCCACACTGAGCTCTGCACAGCCAGACTACTCCTAGAGCTTCAGTATCTTATTTACAGCCAGGCCGGGCACGTGGAGCATAGGCTGAGGCACCCCACGCTCTGGAACCATGCACATGGTGCAGATGGCAGGAACTGAGGGAGGGGATCACAGCTGAACACTAACCCCGCTCCCACCTGTGTCAGACAAATCCCCACTGAATCATTAGGATGAATGTTCTGGGGGGTGCATGTGCTGGCACATGCCAGGGATGAGAATGGGCAGGCAGCTGAGTTATTATATCTGGAATAAAATATCCAGTCCTCACTGCTGCTCACAATGTGATATTTGCTGCCTGTTATCCCGGCAGCCGCAGGGGAGCTGTGATCTGCTCTGTCCTGCTCATGACAGTGGGACTTGGTCCCAGCCTAGGCCTTGGGGACCAGGAATAACACCTTTTCTAGACAGATGTGCAGCCTCAAACCTGGACATGGCCCCATGTGTTGCCTGATCTAGTCGAGAGGTGGCGTCCCTGGTGACACGGAGGCTGGATTAAATGATCTCTAAGGTCCCTTCCAGCCTAGGCCATTCTATGATTCTGTGGTTCTGTGAGTGTTAGTGCCTGCTGGTGGACACATCCCTGGCTTGCAGTAGGTGGTCTCAGTGCACTGTCCCTACCCCTGGCCCACATCACCTACAGCGTCTTTGAGAAGACCACCAAGGACACCTGAGGGCTGTCAGTCACGAGGTCTGTGCACAGCCACACCTCTTCCAAACGCTTCTCTCTGGCTTCCCAGCTGGTGGGTGATGCATTGGGGTTCTGCAGGACGATGCTTCATGTCCTGTCGGCCTTGTGTTGGCCACAAGGATCTCACGGTGTTCATGCAGTAGCCCAGCAAGATGAATCAGCTGGTACATGCCCAGGCAGGAGTCCAGTGGCAGGTGAGAAAGTGGATCTGGCCCCTCTCCTTGTGGGTCTCTCCAGGGGCAGAGGAAGCTTGTGGTCTCAAGTGGTCCTCAACTCCTGCCTTGTAAGCCTGGCCAGGACAGTTTGATCCAAGTAGGACAGTGGCAGAGGGTGTCCCAAAACCTTCTTCTCTCTTGCTCCTGTTGGGGGGAAAGAGGAGAAGGAAGGCATAGAACAACAAAGGAAACAGAAAACTTTTGTTTGCTGCCAAAAGAGGTTGCTTTGAGTATTTCCTTTAAATGTTTGGTTCTCCTCCTGCAAGGGCTGGTGTTAAGGCCCAGTAGAAGCAGCACGAGTTTAGCTTCTGATCTCCCCATCTCCCCATGGTCAGGGCTGATCATGGTAGTCCGATCTCACCAGACCTCGAGTTCTTAGGAGGGGATCCCATCCCACCCTGGCAGTAAAAGAAAAATTTCCCCACCATGACCTGTTTTGTGCCAATCACAAAGCATGGATGAAAGCCCCTGAGAAGTGTGGACCTTTGCTTAATCGGCTCTAAATAGGGCAATCAAAACAAGTTCAGAGCTGAGCTTCAGAGAGCTCTTTGAACAGCACTGGGCAGGGAGTGCAAAGCTGTAGAAAGCAAACCTGGACACCTACCAGTGTGATCAACGTCTCCTCATTTCAGTGGATAAGCTGGAAGGAAACCTACCTGCAGAGGTGGGGAGGGGGACAATGAGGCTGCTCCTTGACAGGTAGGAGAGGGAGCACCTGGCTGCCAGGCCATGTCTGAATTGCAGCTGTGTTACAAGCCATTTTGGGAGCTTCCCTGGAAAAGCCAGGCAGCTCCCCAGCCTGCCAGTGGGAATCTTACTGATAGCGAGGGATTCCTCTATTCTTGCAGAGCTTGGGGTCTTGCACCGTTGCCAGGATGAGAAACAGCAAGAGCTGTTTGCACGTCTTAAAACACAGGCCAGGAAGAAAGAAACTCGACTACGGGAAGATGAGCCCAACTAGCTCCAGGCATGCATGGGCAATGCTGGCATTAGTGGGCAGCCTGTCAGGTAAGAAGACAAAGATGCTCCTCCCTGGTCAGTCCATTGGTCACGCTGTGAACCATCCCACGGAGGACATGCTTTCTCCACTTTCTCTAAAGATGTCTAAGTAAACAATCTCTTAACACAGACCTTTCAGCCTCCGAAGCAAGATGACACACTCCCAGCCAGCTGCACCCAGCACTGGCAGGAGGCAACACCTTCCCTGGCATCTCTGTCCTGTTATCCCAGACATTTCCCTTCAGATGCAGTGCTGATCAACATCCCTTCTCTCTCACTAGACACCCAACAGCTCAAGCAGCAGGGTAAGCCTCAAAGACAGGCAAAGGAATAGGGCAGGGGCATAGAGGACAAAACCAGGCGGTGATGTCCGTCCCAGATTACGGCAGAAAGCGGTGCCCAGCATTACCTCCCGCTCCTCCTGCGGCATCTTCTTGTGCTCCTGCATCCTGCAGCAGCTTATCCTCCTCTGCTGGGTGTTGTCCTGTGGACGCAGAAGCAAGGCTAAGGCCTGAGCCCCTTTAAATCTTCCCTTTGATCAGCCTGAAGGTGTTTCTCTGCTCCCTGCAGATGAGGGTGAAGGGGCCATTACACTCACACCAGTGCATCCACCTCTCATGCCGCCCAGAGTGAAGTATCTCAGAAGGAACAAGCAGCCTGCCTTCTCCTGGGAGCAGCAACGCCTCTTTAAGAAAACACTGGGAGAAATGTTCTCAAATTCTTCCCAGCAGCCTCCTGCATATTCCATCACCAGAGAAAACAGTCACCCCACATGAAGAGCTCCAGAAGAAGGGATGACAGACCCTACAGAGCCTTGGCTGAAATAAACAAAGACATCTGCTTAAAAATTCTGGGTTTGTCTCCATTCATGCAAAAGGCCCTGGGACTTCTTTTGAGAGGCCCGGCAAGGACAGAGGTGAGCTCTCTCTGCCTCTCTAGGACAAGAGTCACTCAAGCACGTTATAAGCACAGCCTGTGCTCCCTATTCCTGGGAATAATTTGTTGTTGAGATAGCTTGCGGTCTGACTCCAAGTCCTCAGGAAATCAGACAACCTTTTACCTGTTGTATTGAACTGGAAAGGAAGGTTTGGGGCAGCTGGAGGGTGAAAGCTTGGGCCTCCATTGCTGTTATTTTCTGTAATGGCATGTGAGAAAGAGAAATCAATTTTTTCATTGCATATTTGAGCTATAAGGAAAGAAAAACGAAGTGACAATCATCTCTTCAGAGAGACAAGCCCCTCAATACTGTGCCAGTATAGGTTGGGGACTGAACTGCTGGAGAGCAGCATAGGAGAAAGGGACCTGGGGGTTCTGGTGGGCAGCAGGATGACCATGAGCCAGCCGGCAGCTCTGCCTCAGGAAGGGCGGATCTTGAGTGCAGAGGGGTGGCTGTTGCTGGGAAGGGG
>NW_009697258.1:0-14939 GCF_000703405.1 Apaloderma vittatum | reverse complement strand
ACCCCTGACATTCTGTGATTCTGTGAAAGGTGCCAAGTACCTCTGAGACACAATTATCCCTTTCGGTGCGAAGCAGGGGAGCAGGCAGTACGTGGCTGGGACCCGAAGCGCATAATCCCAGCGCACCGTTTGGCTGCCGTATGGGAAAACCGTGTCTAAGAACTGCGAACCTCGGCGTCGGGAGAAAGCGCAACTCGAGGGAGTCGTTTGAATTCCTCCTGCCGGCTCGAAGCTGGGCTAGTCAACACACAGATGCCCAGAATAGGAACACAAGTGGCAAGCGGGTGGAAAAACATGAGAGAGGAATGGGAAAGCGTGTGTCGATGCCTAAAATCAGTAGTTTCTTTTGCTGTGGTGTTTCAGGCATCATCCCGTGGAATGCTGTACCTGGCAAAGCCTGCGGCCCGATTTTAGAGAACATCTGCAACACGAACGAGGTACAGAAACATAACCTGTGCACAGCTTTTGCCTCCAAGTCCCTTGGGCACTGTGTAATAAATAACATGAATTTTTTTTGAGAAAACTAATGCTAATGCTATAAAGGGACTGATTTAAACACAGCACTGAAATTATTCTGTGTTAGGTCATCCGGAAAATGAAAATTATTCCAGAACATTTTTATTTTCTATAGCTTTGAATACTTTGCTACAAAGATAATTTTATTATTCTTATTCTCTAAGACAGTTGAAATGCATTTTATACTATACTTAATCGCTTCACTGTTTTTAACCTGTTTTTTCCCTAGTTCTACATGTCTTACCACCTGTTCATTGTGGCTTGTGCTGGAGCTGGTGCCACTGTCATAGCATTGGTGGGTAGCACTTTTGTTGTTGTTTTATTGTGTAACGTGTTCCTTTCGGGCTTAAGATGCTTTAAGATTAAATTCTGTGTATCTAAAAATGAGCGATACTAGATGCTAAGGTAGGCGAGCTGTCATTGCCATTATTTGTTGCCCTGGTTTGGTCATTGCAAGTCAGCAGGTCCCAGATGTTTGCTTTAAGAAGTCATCTTAACCCAGCTCCCCCATCTTTAGAAAGAAACTCTTTGCATGTCCATCAAAAAGCCCTGCTTCCACCCACTATTTCTGGGTTTACATCCCCTATATTTTTTCGTTTCTCTACTTTATTTGATCCGTCGCTCGTAACCTCTTGGGTTTTGGTGGTGATTTTTCTGTCTGGGCCCAGGCAGTCTGAGTAGCCCAACTCTGCAATGCCAGTCACGGGTCGCAGGTGGAAAAAGGACATTGACGAGATGACTCGCTCTGTATTTCTCTTTAATGCTTCCTCTAGCTGCCAGCTTCTACCCTCATGTCAGCCAAGTCCAGGTGTAACCCTTACGATTTGTTGACAAAGTAGCTTTAGGTCCATCCATAGGTTGTCCTCTCCCGCTAGATGGGAAAGCAGCGAGTGACTTCCCTCGCGTCTTCACCCTGGAAGCAGCTCAGGAAAAACATCTCTTGTAAAAGTGTCGACAGTTGCCCAAGTGGGCTTCAGCCGTCACCTTGTTGTATCTTACCCTCCTGTATTTTGTTCTCTTCCACCAGCTGATCTACATGATGGCTACTACATATAACTATGCGGTTTTGAAGTTTAAGAGTCGGGAAGATTGCTGCACTAAATTCTAAATTGTCTAAGCCCAGTTAAAGAGCTGCGTTGCGTAGCTTGAAATACCACTGACACCCTAGGCTAAAAGTCTAGCTTTCTGAATTTTGTTACAGTAATTGTAAATAGCTTCAGTGAGCATCGTTTAGCTTATCAGATTAATAAAGTGACTTCTTGTATATGAACTATGATGTGGATGAGATCTGGCTATTCTTTCATGTCGAGAGGATTCAGTTACTGTAGGGGTGTTTATAAATAATCATCCTTCTCAAGGTGAGGTGTTACCATGTCAAGCCTCCATTTGCTTCCTAATGGTCACCTCTAAAACTGGAACAGTTCAGGGTCAGATTTATTAATTTATTCTTCATCCTGAACACTGAGTATGAACCCCCCTCCAAGCATAAAAAATATATCAGATACAAAAGAAAAGGAATAGCGAAGTAGCGCCAGTCTCTTTTGGCAGAAATCGGAAGCCCGGGTATTACGAACTAGTTGGCTTGTATTTCCAGCGCACAGATGATAAAAGTCGATTATTTTCTTTCACTTCATTTCTAAGTATTTGCCAAATCATGCTCGCTCTGGAAGGAAATACATCCTTGTCTTAGCTCTGCGTAAAACAATCACGTTCTTTCTTTTTGGACCCTGAACCAGTTTGAAACAGCATATAAATAGCTTCTGTTCTTGTACGGCTTGCACTTTAGTAACTGATTTCTCAGTAGCCAGATCTCAAAACTGTAAGTATGACTGCACGGGAAGCAAAACCATGCATAAATCATAGAGACCTTTTCACGCTGTTGGGTTTTTAAACATG
Organism: Apaloderma vittatum; assembly: GCF_000703405.1. Taxonomy (NCBI): domain Eukaryota; kingdom Metazoa; phylum Chordata; class Aves; order Trogoniformes; family Trogonidae; genus Apaloderma; species Apaloderma vittatum. Next base: position 12,527 of record NW_009697258.1, on the reverse strand, counting down.
GAGAAGTGAATCGGTGTTTTCAGACAGAGATTTATTTTTTTTTTACATGAAGTATGGTGAAAAGAAGTTGGGAAGAAATGAATGCACAAGCTAGAAAAAAATCCACACAATAATAATAATGATAACAATAATAATAATAAAAAACATGAACTGGTTGCTACATATGATGTAAAACTCTTCACCTGAGGTTGGACAACAGAAGTTTAAAATGTAGTTATAAAAATATACAATTGAGACTTCTTAACCCAAAAACTGCATGCTTTTGCTTAGTTTTGGACTCATGTTTTGTTGTTTAATTCTTTTGATATGTTAATGTAGCCTCGTTGTTGTCGTAAATAAAACTGTTTACAGTTCCAGGCTTTTTCCAGGGGGAGGGTGGAATTCTCGTCTGCTCTTTGGGGGAAAAGACTCCCCAGGATCTGGGCTTGGATATGCATAAACACCACGACCTTAGGACGCAGTTCTTCTGAGCACCTCCTAGTTTACAGCTGACATAACGCTGCCACGTGCAGAACTCGTTCCCTGCTTTCCTCCCCCATTCTGCATTTTAATGGACCCGTACAACTCTGTAGCTCATTTTATTACTGTTCTACTAACCTCCTCTAAATTGTGAATAACCGACTGCAGTATTATTAGCATGCTGAGTTGTAGAGAGCTTTGAAAATAGCCTCTGTGCTCGTTTTAATAACAGAACGCTTATTAACGTAGAGTAACTCTTTTTTTTTTGGGTTGTGTAAATTGTAAAGAGCGTCTATTAATCTAACTAGCAGCTTGCTTTGCCTCTTGACATGCTCACTTGCCATCATGCTCACCCTTCTCTTCCAGATCCACTTCCTCATGATACTGTCTTCTAACTGGGCCTACTTAAAGGATGCGAGCAAAATGCAGGCCTACCAAGATATCAAAGCAAAAGAAGAGCAGGAGCTTCAGGATATCCAGTCTCGGTCAAAAGAGCAACTCAATTCTTACACATAAATGTTTTTGCCACAGTAATTCAGCAGAAGAGTTCTGTAGCTCTTGACAAATCAGCAAATACCTGCTCCGCAGTACAGATGTGTGTTCTACCAAACAAAATTTAGAGAGAAGTTGCAAAAGCTTCACATTCCAGCTCCTGGAGCACATTCGTAGGGAATGGGTAATCTTCCATCCTTTCATACAGAGAATGGAGGTTTTAGTCCAGGCATTTTAAAAGGCAACACTTCACGATAAGCGACCAAATTATTACTCTTCTTTGAGGCTTTCGATATTTGACACGTCCTCCAGAGCGACACCCTGCACAAAACCCTTGGCGGGGGCTCCGAACCAGCAGGCAGGAGGTGTCTGCGCAGACCTTACGCAAAGGCGTGTGTACGACACGCGCTTTTTAGCATCTCCATTTATAAACTAAACAACAGTGCGGCCGGCGGGGATTTCTGACGGCTCGTGCTCACGGCACGGTTCCAGCAGTGCCCGATTTTCAGCAGGGGCCGTCTTTGAACCCTCTGCCCACGGGCTGCAGGGCCAGAGCCTCACCCTCATGCCGCTCCTTTTTTTTATGACACGGCAGGTCCCGCTCCCACGAGCGTTGAGCAGGCGTCCCAAGTTTTAATCTTTTTTATTAACTATTTAATGGAATGTAGATCCCCGGATCTGGATAATGATCCCCTTCTTGGAAAATAAATGTCAGCTTTTGCCTTAATATTTATTTTCTATAAATGTCTTAGCATTTATATAGCGGCAGGAGACCATTATCCTACATTTTTAGTAAGTGAAAAGTGTTACCTTGTTAAAATGATGCTGATCTGACTATTCCAAATGGCCGGATGAAAAAGTTTGCAGAGTTTTACATAACCAATAAAAATTACAGCCATAAAAGAGAATACAGGATGTCCACCTTTCTCTATCTTGGTGCTTAGCAAATTTATAGTCAGTGCGTATGTGTTTTCCTTTTTACAAATTAATTAGAACATTAAGAAAAATGTGGTGTTCAGAAAAAAAAACAAACAACAAACCGGTGCCATTTTAAAAATCACTTCCCGTAGAAGTCTGCCTTCTAATTAATGGTTTTTTTCAGAAGCATTCAGTGATATCTTGAGTATTAGTGATGGTATATTTGGTGTTTGTTCTATATGATATATATATATAAATGTGGGGGGGAAAGTAAAATACATCCATCATCTGAAAAAAATTCAATATTGAAGTCATACTCATGTTAAGCTGATGCGTGGTTCAGTAGTTTTGACTGTTCGCTGGATACAAATTGAAGGAAGCACAAATTTCTTCAAGTTGGCATTAAGAGCTTAAGAGGTGTTTCTGGGGGGTATTAACCACGACTATAATTTTTTTGTTAAATACTGAAGTCTAATTTGACAGTTTCAAAAAAGGGGCGAAGTCAATAGAGCAAATATGACAAAAATAGCCTAGTGTATGTTCTTACCTGTTGCATGAAGGAGACATTTCTACAGCAACGCAGGTGATGTTCTAGCCCAGTGTTTGCATAAGGGTAATAATGGAGGCAGTGTCTTAAAGCCTAATTCTTTTCTAATTCAGTGTAGCTATTACTGGGAGTTTTTGAAGTTTTTGTTTAAGTAGTCTAATATTTTTATGTAAAGAGCATTAAATTTTGCTATGTATAAATTTTTGTAACCTAACAGTGAATCAATATTTTCTATCAGTGCCAAGGGCTTCCTGTAGTTACATCCGAGTGTTAAAATAAATATTTGTAGATAATAGCCAACACTTGTGTACGCTTATTTGAAAACAGACCTACAGCTACTCCATCCTAGCGCATCTCTGTGCTTTTTTTACATCTCTTTCTGAAGTTAAAACATATTTTTTGTTTAGTAGTACCTACCCTTCTGCTCCCAGATGGGAAGGGATGCCCTGTAGGTGTTACGCTTCCGCATGGTAAGTCAGCGAGTGTTTCTAGCATGAAGTAGTGGTAGTTGTTCCAGGCCAGCATAATGCAACAAGCACTCTCCATCCAATTCTGGACACCAAACGGGAGGAGTCGCTCTGAAAATTTGGCAAACGCCAGCATTGCTGCAAGACTGAATGAAGCAGCGCGTAAAAAAAAAAAAAATCATCAGATGAGCCGCCAAATCACAGCCTAGCTGAATTTGCAAAAGCAAAAGTTTATTTCTGTCGTGGTCTTTTTGGTTGTTTTTTTTTTGGTACAGCGTGTTTTGGCAGCTGATGAATTCGAGACAGAGCTTCATTGTTTTTTGCCCCTAAATTCTGTCAAACTTGGCTTCATGTTCTTGTAGTTAAGGTCAAGATGAGCAGCCTCATATGCAGTGCAAGTTGTAATATATGCTGCCACCCAAAATTACTTCATTGATAAACCGATACTGTATTTTATACTGTAAATAAAGTTTAATGATCTTGCCTATAAGCTACCTACAAAATACAAAGCTTAAATAAAGATGAGTTAAATAGCATTTTTATTTGAATCTCTCCATTCTGGGCTGGTTAATACCAACAAGGTGATAACACAAGCTGAGGCTGCTTTTAAAAGCATTTGCTTCACCTGCCAGAGCAGTAAAAGGGCTGTGTCAGCTCGGGCCTGCCACGCTCTGAAACCATGCGAGGAGCCAAGGGGCTCCACAGGGGACACCTTTAAATTAAATGGGTGATGACAATGGATTTTTTTTTATAACCTACCCACTGTTACTTTAACCAGCGGTTTCTAACAGGGGGAAAAAGGGCAGGTGGGGTGGGGGTTGGGGAAAGGGGGACCACCTGAAAAGCTGACAAAGTTTATAAGAATTCAGCACCAAAGCTGGATGCATTTCTTTGCCCTGTTTTGTCCTTTCTTCCGCCCTAGTCAAGGGCCTCCTTCTGGAGGTGCCGTGAAGTCAATGACTGAAGTGATGAGACAGCTCAAAATCAGCTTTATTAATTTACCATTATAGAGCCTGCAGCCTTTGTGGGTAACATTTATTACAACATTTTACAAGCAGAGAGCTGCTTTAAAAACTTCTACTGTAAAAAAAAAAATAATAACGTAAAATCAGTAGATATTGTTCACCAGAAGTTTTCATCCACATCTCCATGGGAAATGCCTGCAGTGCTGTATTAAGAATAGGAGGGAGGGAAAAGAAGTGGTATTAGTCCAAAGTAGTTTTGTATCATAAATACTTGTAAAGAGAAAAGTAAGAGACTGCCTATGCTGTTTCAGTGAACTGAAGTAAATAACCAAGCCTTAAGGGTGAGGCTTTGGGCCTTCATTAGCAGAAAACCATCTCTACCAAAAGCTGTACTTGCCCAATCACTACTTTTGCAGTGCTTACCTGGTGAGAAGAACCCTGCACTCAGGAGCAGCAGGGTTAAACCAGCACTTCAAAGGCACAGATAATACTGAATCATCACTATGGCTACAGTGAGCATTTAGTTAACTGTATTTTTTGGCTTTTATATTTTCAATTCTACATCCTCTAAATAAGTGAAAGATTTGATAGAGGGTTGTTGTTTTTTTCTTCCTCTCAAGCAAATAAATGCTACTTACTTATCCTTATTTATTGATGTCTAGAGAGAACCAGAGGCAATATCTGAGCTGTGGTAACTTGGTGCAGGCAGCCAAAATCTCTGACAGAAGTGTGTTAACTTGTTTGGTAAACACTGAAGATTCTACTGATAAAACACAGCTAAGTCCAGTGTTAATAGCAGGCTCTCTGCAAGGTGCAGCACAGACAAACCTGCACAGGGTCGTTGTAACCCAAGAAGAATTGCTCATACTGGCACAGCTTGCACACAGAGGTGGTAGAGGCCCCATCCCTGGAGACATGCAAGGTCAGGCTTGATGGGGCTCTGAGCAACCTGATCTAAAGCTGTCCCTGCTCACTGCAGGGGTGGGTTGGACTAGGTGCCCTTAAAGGTCCCTTCCAGCCCAACACATTCTGTGATTTTATGATTCTACTTCAGCTGCTGTAAGGGGCCTGAGGTGCTGCTCAGCCGCAACTAAGAAGTTCTGATGGCCACGACTATGGAGGAATTCCCACTTGGGAATTCCGTACCATGCACAACTCAACTCACGTGTGTAAGAATTGGAAGGATCCTCAATTTTTCCGACAGTTGCTTTTGGTCACTGGTTTATTTTGCTTTTCAAGGAGGCAGATGTCTCTTAACCACAATTCATACTGTAACTATTTAATAATATGGGGTAATAGAAGAGATAACAGTAAATGAACCTTACCTGTCATCCTTTTCACTAGACAGAAGTTCCTCTCTAAGCGACACTTCCGTTTCTTCTTTTTTTGAGTCCTGGCAACCAAGCAGAAAATACACTTGCCATAACTGGTTCTTAAGTCAAGGCTTAAGTGACTTTAATAAAAGTATCTATCTTAAGGCACCTAGCTGAAAAAAAAAGAAAATGTTCTGAAGGAGCCACCCTATTTCTACAAATGCTACATTGCACCTAGAATAGTGACACTTGGGAAAATCAGGTTTGGCTCTGAACAAAAGTGTGCTGTGTTCCTTCATCAAAGTAACGTTCACCTACTCTTTACGGCCAAATTTTCCATTTTGCCAGAATATATCCTGTCAGTTGTGTTAGTGGAACACAAACTGATCTGTGTAGATTCAAGCTAAACACATTTTCAAATAAAAACTGAGAACATTTAAAGACTGTCCTAGTACCTAAAATCCAAACAAACCAATTGCCTCCCACAGAGTACCAGAACAAAAATCCTTATAAAACAAAGTTTTCAGGTTTTTTCTTTTGAATCAATGCATTTTTGCAATATAAATCATCTCTGCAAGTTGCTACATAAAGCTTCTGAATGAAGAAAAGTTTAAAAAAACGACAATATTGCTTTCATTCTAAGCACACTTAGCAAGATGCAAATTTATTCAACAATATTTGTATGACACAGCTTTGCGAATAATCACCTTGTGTGCCAGTTCCTGCTCTCTGCGCTGCTGAATTATTCTCATGTATTTTTCCAACGGATTCGAAGCAGGATCCTTTAGATTATCTTCAGCACCAGAATTACTGTTTTCAGATTTTACCCCCGCCTTATCTTCTTCATCTGTTTTCATCGAGTCTTGGATCCACTTTAATACACAAAACCAAAATTAAATGCGGATCAGCTCAAGAAGAATACCTTTATACCTTAATACGTGCACTGCACGCTAACCTCAGCAAAATGCGCCGGTCTAAACGGCATCAAACTTGTTTCCTGCCATTCAAAATGAAAGGTTAAAATCTTGCTTCAGTTCAAAAAGTGGCATTCAGGAAATCCCACTTTAACCGTGTCTGGATGTGTGAGACGCTGTGAGGCCCGAGGCTTCCGGGGGGACACCTGCGTGTGAGCTGAAGAGGAGCTGACACAGGTACGACGCAAGTTTCTTGCAGGGCCTCAGCTGCTGGTGTGAAGGGTAGCACGAGCATGTCTGACCAGTACAGCTGTGTGGGATCAAATTAACCAAGGTTTAAGGGTGGGAAGACGAAATGGGAGGGAGTAAAAAAGTTTTAGACAGGTCACAGGAGTCCAGAACACTACCTCAGCACATCAGCTCAAAGGGACTGAAGCAAACTCCTTAAGATCTTAAAACTTATGCTTCCAAGGAAGTACCCGAGATGCCCTGGCCCAGGCTAATGGACAGATGGACATAACATGGGCTGGTGGTGACCCACCAGCACCGGTCCAGACCAGAGAGACAGCAAATGTAGAGCTTGTGACAGCTGCCTTCCAAGCTGTGGCCATAAAACCACAGCTTCCAGTTACATGAAGCATGGAAGAAAAAGTACCCGTTTTCAGTGAAAAAGTTCCTTGGCATAGAAGAAATTCTAGTGAGACTGGTTAATTGCACAAGTACATAAAAGAACATAGCCTCTACTACTTAAACATAAAGAATAAAACCTATTTTTAACCAAGTAAGGAACACACAAGACAATCCTAAAATACACAGCACTACAAAGCTGCGTTACCGACAGAAATTAAAATACTAAATCACCACCTCTTTGTTAAGCTTTTCCACTTCTTGCTTTCCTTCCAAAGCTTCCTCTTGTTCTCTCTCTCTCCTTCCTTCTCTTGCTTTCCCTTCTTCTTCTACATTTTTCTCAACTTCTCTATTCTGTTCTTCAATCTGTCTTTGGTCCAGCACTGCTGTGAAAAATTATTTCAACATCTGTGATTTGATTTATGTAGTTCAGTAATCTACTACAGTAACATTCAAATAAGTAACAGGTTCCTATGTAACATTAACAGTAAGTGAAAACCAACTGGATGTGTTGTTTACACACAGACCAAAGTTATTCTCAAGGATCTGCTAATGTTTCTTCCCATCTCTAAATATTTTTAGCCTGATGCATCACTCACTAGGAGTTAAACAAAGTAAAGGCCAGAGAGAAGAGAAGTCCCTCTACGCACTTCTCATTCCTGCCATGGACTTTCTCAATAGATCTCCGTTATCCTAAAGTTCACGTTGCTATATCCCTTCCCTCTCTGCACTATGGCTGGATACAATTCTTTATAAAGCCAAGTACTTAAAAAACCTTTGAAAATTATTACAGGACACACTGCTGATGTGACCAGTGTATTAAAAAAACTACATTAAGTAAAACACAACAGTACTTGGATGGGCAAACTATACACAGGGAATTGTCAGAAGCTAAAAAGCTCATTTCTAAATAAAAATAATCATGCTTCTATCTCAAACAATTAGGAGAGCGGCATCTGAGGCACTGAAACCATTCACATCTACTGGAACAGTTAAAACCACAGGGTGGGAATACAGTTTGCAAACAGAGCCAAGAAAAATGAAAAATTAATAGACAAGCAGTACATAAAATATTTCAAAACCAACCCCAAACCTTTCAAGTCTTATTTCTATCAAGAGCAGAAATAATATTTAGTAATGATCCTAAAAGGAAACAACCAAAATTGTCTCTCCAGAAGCTGGACAGGGGGGTGGGACATGTTGCAAAAGCATCCAAATGAAAACCAAATTTAACCAAAACCAGGGTGAAAAGGTCATCCTCATACAGTAAATCAAAAGAAATTGTTCCTTCCTCTTTATTACATAATTAGCACTTTTGGGGGGAAAAAAATAAAAGAAATCCTCCACACCAGCATACATACCTACAGAATGTTAAATATTTGGCTTTTTGTGTTACACATTTGACATTTAAAAAGGGTATTCGCTTTTGTTTCCAAGCGGAGAACTCACTTAAGTGCTGCAGTGCCGCGGCTGTCGCTGGCACTGTGGCCGTGACACGGTTTCCATTGACGATGTCCCCAGATGGATGCACGGCATCACTTTCACGCTGCTCTGGAATGTCCCCCTGAACTGGACAAGAAAAGTCGAACAATGGCTTCATTATTTTGTAATTACAATAGCGGAGCACAGCAATGGACACAAAGTGTGGGAATGGCTGGAACAGGACACATAAATATCCGCACTAATTGGGCATTTTCCCTTCGACTTGACCATTTCCTTGAGGATTAAGAAATATCATAGGCTGTACTTGTTTCTTTAATTGTGGAATTGTTAGTTTTGAAATTAGCTATTGGAACACATCTGCTTACAAAGCCAAACCAGATTCCTGAATAAATATACAACAGAAAACCGAAGTGTTTTCATTTCTTTACATAATCAAGACACGGGTCACAGAAAAATTACACGGCCAAGCTCAGCTCATCCTATTTATGCACATGAAATAACCTTTAATTACTTGATCACATACTATTTATTAGGATCCTTGCCTTCTTCAGTGCACAGGATGGATACTGTTAACTCAGATATTCTACACTTCATCTTCTTCTCCCTTCGTAATGCAGCTCTGAATTTACAAAACCACAATTACTATACTTCCACTGTGATCACTGCTATGGTACTCAACTGCTTCTTAATTTTTTTATTTGCAAACATGCAGGCCACTATTACCTCAATTTTACGGGAGAAAATAAAGCAACATAAAAAGTCAGATGTAGATGTTAACTCTAGAGAGACAACCTGAAACACAGAGGACCATTCTCATGAGCATTTAGTGTAACACAGTACAGATATTTTATGTATCTCCTTAAGTTTTGGGTAAAGTTTAAAAAATAGCATTTTCTCACCCTTCAAATATTATCAATGTCTCAAACATTTTTCCCTGTGTTATAATAAAAATATTATTTTGCAAGAAATATTTTGGATGAAGAAAACCAGGACACCCAAATCAATCAACCTCTCTCTCAGAATGGTCTGAATCTACTGAAATTAAAATTCTTTTAAAGGAATTATACATGAAAGCATCACAGAAAATTTCTATCAAACTGTCAGTCTAGCTAAGTTATGAAAATGTTTTCAGTTCCTTACGAAAGTTAGGCAGTCCCACCAGCTCTGCCTAGGAAAGTAAATTCTATACATATTTTATGTAAGACCAAAATAATGGGCTGTCAAACTCAAAAAATCTATTCTGTCTTTTTGCTCTGTCCTTAACTTTAGATTTAAATTATAAGATTGTCACCAACAACATGAATTCTGGATGTGGCATATGTTGCAGGGTACATAATATTTAAGCAGTCAAAAAATTTCTTTTGCATATAGATTCCTGTTAAGTGTTACATCTAACTTCTAAAGGTCTGCTAACCACCCAAAGGAACAAAAACCAAACCCAAAACATTGACCATTCCACAAAGGCAAAACAGGTGATGCACTTTGTACACCGCTGCTCCTTTAGGTAAAGGCAGGCAGAGAGAGATGCACGACTTCCTTAAGGCGAACACGTCACCTAAGAGCAATTGCTGCCAACAGGAATTCCAATCTTTTCTTGCTAGAGCTCACTCACAGTAGGATTTAAAGGCTTCCATGTTTGCTGGTGCCTCCTTCACTCCACTGTTGGGTTTTTTTCTACTCTTATCAACTTCTTCCTTCATTGTATCTTATTCTACATTTCCTTTCTAGATCTTACATTCCTATTTCCCCTCCAATTCCTCCTGGGTTATCTTTTCCCCTTTTTAGCCATTCCAATCTCCTTCTACATACTGGGATTGTCTTTTGATGCAGCCTGACCCATCTAAAGACCCGTTGACTGGGAACTCATCAGCGTATGCAAATTCTTAAAATTATTCTTTTGACTACCACATGACACTAAATGATTCAGTGGTAACTTATTTGGGCACAGCATCTACTCAGGCCTAATTGCCAAGAAAATGCTGATCTGTTCTCGTATGTGATACAATAGAAATGAAATAAGTAGTGTATCCCTAGAAGTCTCTAATACAAAATTAAACAAATAAATCTAAATCGAATTAAAATACAAGAGGAGCAGAAATGATGAGAGGCTATGGGCTCGGTTCACATTCAACTAATGCTTTTAAAGCTTGTAAAAAGAAAATTAAATGAGCTAAATTAAAAACCAACAAATATTCTCAGTAAAAGCTCACAGAGAAATGCACTGACAAGTATCAGCTTCTGCAAGTTATCATGAAACATTATAACTACAATTGCTGTTTAAACAAACAGTATCTCTTTTGATTGGTTGGTTTTTAAAATACTGAAAGTAGTATTCTCACAGGTTCAGGAGAGTGAGCAAGGGCATCATTGCCCTATCTTCTGTCTCACATAACCACACCCTAAAGAATAAGCCACTCCTGGACCCAGGAAAACACTCACACCAGTTAGGAATATTTTTATCAAATCAGCAGTTCTAACTCTTCCATATAATAATTATACTTTCTTCACCAACTATGAATTTAATTATACCAGCCAGTGATGCATCTCCACCAGTCTCAAGACTTTGCAGACTTAAGATCTGGAGATGGGAAAGGTGTTCAGCTGTTGTTCTCATCCCCCTCATTGACAATTTCATCTACTTTAAACCCACAGTTTTGTGGGAAGTAAGGCTGCTCAGGTCCAACATTAAGATGTCACTCAAATGCTGAAAAACTAGGAAATAAAACCAGTAATTGTGTTTCTATTTCTCTCTCCATATACAAATGGCTATAAAGTACATTAACTTTTTTTATCCTTCTTTTTCGACAGCATCTCACTTAGATCAGTATTTGAGAACTGACCCTGCAGGCTTGATGGCAGTGCACAGAGAAGGAAACATTTTCTAGCACACAATGCAAACCGCCACATAATGACAAAGTTCTTCCTGAAGTCAAGAGAAAGCAGCAATGTCAATAAATAAAATGCTGACTTCAGAGGAAAAAAAAAATTAGCATAAAATTCCTGTCTCAGTAACTGAACCATATATTCCGAAACTACTCAGAGATGTTGATTAATGACAGTGTAATTGCAAGTGTTTGCCACACTTTCACACACGCTCCTGAAGTAACTTCTAATTCATTACGCTATTTAAGCCTTAGTTATTACAGGAAAAATCAACATGAGTATAGATAACTTATCTGCAGAATTAAAACTTGGTAATACTGCTCTGAGATCAGTCTATGATGAACACTCACTGGAGTTTTACTTTATGCAGCAAATACAATGGAGCCTCAAGTTAGTTCATGTACTAGTGCACTGCGCTGTTTAAAAAAAAAAAAACCTACATAATTTTAAAACATTCTGAAACAAACTGTCAGACCTACACACATTATTCAGAACAAGGTTATGCAAGATTTCTGAACAAAAACAATGTTCCCAAATTTCAACTCCATTTTAGTGTCTACTTATTGCTACATACTCTTCTCAATTGAAGGTGCAAATACAAAGAAAATTAAGCCCTCATCATCTGAGTTTATTTTTCTTGTATCCAACATTGGTCAGAATTTTTTTGTTTCCAACTACAGTCTCAAACTATCAAGACAACTGTCTTAAAACTGTCAAGCCTTAAGGTGTTAAATAAAGTCTAAAATGAAGTAAAACTTACATTCAGGAGAAGAAATGTGTTCCTCAAGGTCCTCATACATCAGTTTCTCTGGTTTGGGGATATCGCTGAAAGCTTGTTTATCTGTTTGCTGTTGATGAAGTCTAAAAGTAGGAAGAACACAATTTAAGAAATACAAATGTTAAACTTTTACGCAAGTATCGATCTGAGATTTAAATACAAGGATGACTCACATGCTTAGCCATAGACTAATCCGAACGTAAAAAACATCCAATCAAACGACCTTCCGGCTCGAAGGTTAAGGTATTTAAATACAGTTCTCTATCTTTCACCAAAAGTTAGCTCTGTCTCTCCGACAGCCATCTCCCTGTAACCTTTCCTCAAGACTTATATATGACATAAAGGCATTACATTAAACCAAAATACAGTGCTGTCAGTGCTGTTTCAGTCAACTGAAATCAAGAAACTTGTCTTTTTAGGCTCTGTATTAGTCTAATTTCTACTTTGATGACATCTTAACTGATGTATTTCAAATGTATTAAGATTAGAATCATGGATGGCCTAGGCTAGACGGGACCTTAGAGATCATCTAGTCCAACCTCCCTGTCATGGGCAGGGACGTCTCTCAACTAGATCAGGCTCCTCAAGGCTCCATCCAACTGGGCCTTGAACCCCTCCAGGGAGGGGGCAGCCACATCTCTGGGCAATTTAATTCCAAAGTCGTACTGAAGAATTTATTCCTAAAATCTCATCTAAATCTATTCTCCTTAAACCCATTTCC
>NW_009697257.1:15411-46549 GCF_000703405.1 Apaloderma vittatum | reverse complement strand
CCATTCTATGATTCTGTGATTCTGTGATCTTTGGTGTTGTAGTCTAGCTGATATGAGTAACTAGTCAGTGACTTGTTACTGTGTCATTAAGAAAGAAAAGCACAAGAGCGTAGAAGAAGAAGATAGAAGGGTGGGCTTGTGAGTCCCTAGAGTTAAGCAGTTTTCACTCTGAGATCCCTGAAAATGGTATAAATAACTTAACACTTGGACTTTGTACATGCAGTGAGGGAGCAAGAACATTTTTGCCATTTGAGGTGCACGTGCAAGTACAAGTGGATTCCTGTTCCGATTTTGCTGTTGTATCCAAGGAGCAGCTTGTGGAAGGTGTAAGTTTGCAAAGCGTTTGTTTGCTTGATACAGTTGTAGTTTGTTTTTAGGGTCAGAGTCTTAGGAAGTTTGAGCCCAAGTATAGGCTGCATACATCTCTGAACTACTTTTGTAATTGCTTATTGTTCATTCTCAGTTTATGTGTGTGCATACAGTTGTATGATGTCTTCCCCTCCAGTTATGTCTCCTGTGCTACAATGCCCTGAGCATACTTAGCTGTTTGATTAACAGCAGTAAGCTTGGCCATGTCTGATTTCCACGTCGCATACTAAAATCTTCACGTGGCTCAAAGCTGTAAGATACTTTCTACATGGTTCAGAGAGTCCCCAGAGCTTGAGGAGTGATTCGTGCATGGGAGGTGATTGTGTCTCCTTGGTGATTCTGTTGCTCCAGTGAAAGACAAGACTGCAGAGTCAGCTGTGCTTGCTGGCTGGTTCCCTGCCCTAGCTGAGGGTTTGGCTTATGCCACAGCCAAAGCCAGTTCTGTTTTCTGATCAGTCACACAGTGCAGCCTTGGCATTGCAATGGCACCTGAGTGCCAGTGGCCTCTTGTAGATCAAAAGCCGCAGCCTGGCCACCCATGGTGTTGCCATGGTCTGTTCGAGCTACGTGCTGGCCACGTCTCTGAAAATCACAGTCAACATCTGCTGAATTTGGTATCCAAGGTTGAATGTAAGAAAAATCAAGTTACTGTGAAGCACTGTGCCATAACTAGCCTGTGGCTTAGTTTCTGCATTTGAAAGATAAAGAACAAAGATGCTCAATAAGGGCCTTGAGGCTTATCTGTTGTATTTTGTCACATCCAACCACTTGGAGGTGAAGACTGTAGTTTAGTTAGCTCAGCTAACTGACTGGTTGGGGATTCTTGTATTTCCGTAGGTACAACATTGATCCTGGCTTGTACTGTCCATTTTTCTCTCTTGGGGCTTGCATGGAAGGTTTGAACTCTTTGTTCAGCCAGCTCCTAGGAATCTCCCTTTATGCTGAACAGACACAGAGAGGAGAGGTTTGGTCTGAAGATGTTCGAAAGTTGGTAAGTATCCTTGTTCCCAGCATCTGAAATGATGAAGGGAAGTAAGACAAGATGGTGTGTTCCTCTGATCCATAGATCAGATTTTGTTTTTAAATTCCTCTGGCACTAGTTGTCTAATTTCAGGTGAAGGTAGACCTCAGGGGCTTTATACATTCTCTAAGTGCCTTTTGTTTACTTAGTATTTTATGGCCTTTACAGTATGACTCTGTCTGAACCAGAAGCAGTTTCTCTGTTTGGAGACAGTCATACCGTTTAAGTTGACCTTCTGAATGAGCCCTGCTAGGTTTTTTTAGTTAGAATTTATAGATGACTAGATGACCAGTAGGTGCATATTCTAGAAGTCATGTGTCTTTGCCTCAACTTTTTTATTCTGTGTGTCATTTTTACTTTGAGATTCTATTACTGCTGACTTCTCAGATGTCATTTAAGGGCTCTGAAGTGTTACTTTTAATAATAATTTGTGACTAATTAATTTTAATGAGATGTAGAAATGGCTGTAGTTAGAGGTACAAGTTTTGTGTCTTACTTTTTTTTTTTCCAACTAAAATTACCAACAGAATTTATATTAATTATTTCCAATTTGGTTGTGATTTACTCATGATAAACCTTTGGATTAGAATACTATGTCTTCAATTTATGCATCCTATCAGTGCTCTCATTGTGGAAATGATACTTCTTTTTCTTCAGGCCGTTGTTCATGAAACTGAAGGTTTGCTAGGATACATCTACTGTGACTTCTTTCAGCGACCTGATAAACCACATCAGGTAATATTTATGACCAGATTCCAGTGTGGGTTTTATGGGAGAAATCACTGTAGCAATAGGGCTATTTGCATTCAGTGAGAGTTGAGTAAAATTTATCTAGTTTTAAAATAAATTTAAACAGGGAAAGTCTGTAACTTCAAATATGGTTTTAGTTAAAATATTTTTGTGAGTAACCTTTCATTTAAAGAACATCAACTGACAGGCTGAACTCAGATTTTTACAGAATGTCAAGCACTATGAAATGTTTAGAACTCTGTTTAGAGAAATTACAGGGTTTTTTAAACAGCTATTTTCTGGCCTACTATTTACAAGTAAAAACAATCTGAAATTTTAATACCCTCAAAAGGTAAAAGCTCATAATGACAGCTAATTTTTATCCAAAATTATGCCTAAAACTGTAAGTGGTTCTAGCTGTTGGGGCTCACTCGCTCATGCTGCCTGGTACCAGTATACGAACTATATGATGCAGTACAATAGACGTTTCATTCTGCAAATTATCACCTTTAGTGAGGTGGTAAGTGAAGAAACTTTAAATTAATGTTAGCTTAATACGTTTCTCTGTTTTGCTAATATTTCACAATACACTGTGAGTGCTGTGCAGTATATTTTATAAAGAAGTTGCTGGTGAGGAATGAGGAGAGAACTTGATCTATAAATTATGGATTAGATACATCAGAAAATTTCTTTGAACTACTGATATTTTTTTTGAAAAATGGAGAGGTTTTGATAATTCTAAAACAAACAAGCAAAAATTCATTTTCTAAAAACCACACAGTCTTTATGTAAAAAGTAGTTTTCATATGAGTGTGAAGCAAACAGTCAGGATGGAGAAAGAGCATGCTGCTATTGTACAGTGTTGCTAATGATCATTGAATTCAACTTGTGTAGCTATATTTAGGTTTGATTTAATAGTTTCATAATTTCATGATTATTTTAATATCATTGATACGATACTGGCTGTCCATATGTTTGTTTTTTTCTTGAAAAGGATTGTCACTTTACAGTTCGTGGAGGCAGGCTAAGGGAAAATGGAGAGTACCAGCTGCCTGTAGTTGTTCTCATGCTTAGCCTGCCCCATTCGACAAGGAGTGCCCCAACGCTACTAAGTCCTGGCATGATGGAGAATCTCTTCCATGAAATGGGACATGCTATGCATTCTATGCTAGGAAGAACTCGGTATCAACATGTCACTGGTAAGAAAGTTAGAACAGTGATGGTTTTTATTTCAGTTAAATATTTAATTTCTGGAAGAAGGGAATAGTTTTTTTCTTGTTAAAAAATGAAGGAAGAAAAAAACCTCAACAAACCAACACCAGAGAAAAAAAAAGGATGAACTAGAAAAACTTGAGTCGTGTTGTTACTCTACGTCTCTGATAAACTGAAAAGGCAATATGAGAACTGCAGATATTATGTAAAATCCAACCAAACAACACTTCAATATTTTTCTTCTCTCTTTACGCAAGAGAGCAACTGGAATATATTGAGATCTATCCAGGGGCAGATGAGGAGCAAGTCGATAGTTTGTGGGTTAGAATGAAGGGGCAGGCTAGCATAGGTGATACTGTGGTGGGTGTCTGTTACAGACCACCTGATCAGGAGGAGAAAGTTGATGAGGCTTTTTACAGGCAGCTGTCAGTAGCCTCTCAATCACAGGCCCTGATTCTCATGGGGGATTTCAACTCCCCAGATACTTGCTGGAAGGCCTACACAGCCAACCAGTCCAGGAGGTTCCTCCAGTGCACTAGTGATAATTTCTTGATGCAAATGGTGAATGAACCGACCAGGAGAGGAGCACTGCTGGACCTTGTGCTCACCAACAAGGAAGGTCTGGTTGAAGCAGTGAAGGCTGAGGGCAATCTTGGCTGCAGCGACCATGAGGTGGTAGAGTTCAGGATCTTGTGTGGTAGGAACAGAATACCAAGCAGGATCGCAACTCTGGACTTCAGCAAGGCCAACTTTGGCCTTTTCAAGCAATCGCTAGGGGATACCCCATGGGACAGGGTACTAGAAGGTAAAGGGACCCAAGAGTCATTATTCAAGGACCCCTTCTTCCATGCTTAAGATCAGTGCATCCCAACAGGGAGGAAATCAAGAAAGAGCCACAAAGATGATGAAGGGAGTGGAACATCTCCCTTGTGAGGAAAGGCTGAAGGAGCTGGGTCTCTTTAGCTTGGAGAAGAGGAGGCTGAGGGATGACCTCATAAATGTTTATAAATACGTAAAGGGGGAGCATCAGGAGGACGGAGCCAGGCTCTTTTCAGTGATGTCCAATGAAAGGACAGTGGGTACAACTTGAACACAGGAGATTCCACAAAAATATTAGAAAAAACTGTGTCCCTGTGAGCGTGGCGGAGCACTGGAAGAGACTGCCCAGGGAGGTTCTGGAGTCTCCTTCTTTCAAAACCTGCCTGAACATGTTCCTGTGTGACCTACTGTAGGTGATCCTGCTCTGGCAGGGGGGCTGGACTAGATGATCTTTTGAGGTCCCTTCCAACCCCTGACATTCTGTGATTCTGTGATTAAGAATTAGGCATTTGTGTCTCTTCTTTCTGTACTGCTGATCTCTGCTCTGGTGGTGGTATTCACTCTTGCAAGTTTGCCTTATGTGAAGTTTGTAATAATGGAATAGTTGGAGGATTGAAGATAAATTGAGCTCAACTTGTACCCAGTTTAAAAGCACAGTGAGTCCTGGGTTGGAAATGATTTAGGAAATTGAGTTAAGGAAAATTAGTAACTTAGTTGTTGCAAAGAGCATACCCTGACAATATGGAAAGTGTTTAAAGCCAGGCTTTTTCTAGTTTATTCTGATTAAAGCAAATTTTATAAATTAAAAACATATTGTATTTGCTAGCATGATTAAATGGCAGGCCTTTTTGTCATACGTAAATGAACGTGAATGAATATGCAATCACAGCTTAGTGGACGCACAGAAAAGGAGTATTGCCTCTTTTCATTGAGTCCCTCTTCTCAAGCCTGATGAGTGTATTGGCTGTGGCCTCCTGCAGTCGTGGTAAATGGATTAAAGACATATTCTGGCTAAAGTTGCTTGGCTTGCTACTTTTTTTACCTCTGGACAGCTTGATATATCCTCTTCTATAATACTATGCTAGAAATCTCATTTGCAGTAGGCATTTACTTCTTAAAAAAACTACAACCAGCAAACCCCACAAACCAAATTGCAGCTCTGAAGGACTTTGTTTATGTTTTACGATTTGTAGATTATGCTAATGATACAGAGGGGAGTCTGTGGCAGAGTTATGTTATCAACAGATACTTTCACAAGTATCTGTGGTAAAATATTCTTTCGTAAGCTTCCACTTAGAACTAAAGCAGACTGACCTGTTTACAAGTATGTCACTACTGGATGTCCTTAAAACAAATGAACACTGAATACGCTCTTTCAGAGTAAGCTGTGTGTACTTGGAATGGTTCAGTGCAACGTAAGGGTCCAACCCTTCCACTCATCTGGCCTTGTTCATCCTAACCTCCAGGAATACTTACATGATGAAAGCAGCTGCTTTGTTGGGGTTCTTCTCTCCTGGTGAATCGTGTGCATCTGCATTTCAAAGTCATGGAAGAGCAGGAAATGGCTAATTTGGAGGCTCAGCCTTTTCCTTGAGCCCCCGTGTATGGTTTCAGCATTGCCTTTGCTCCAGGCAGTCTTGCTTCCCAGAGGATTTCACTCCAGATCTAGCATTGCAAAAGCAGCATCAAAGGTCAGTCCTGTTGCTTCTGCAAAGAACCTCTTTTTTTTTTTAGGCTTTGGAATGTGTGGCAGTCAGTCCCACTGTGTCTGTTAGGGACCATCTGCTTTCATAAGCCACTAGGGTGGCAGAGTGTGGAAACAAGGTGACTGCAGGCTATTGTAAGAACAAAAAATTTGACATTCGAGTTGACATGCACTAAGCACTGAGTATTTGACATCTTTCCTACTCTCCCACACCTCGCTTTTCTGATTAATATTCAAAAATATTCAGGAACCCATTCTGCTGCTGATGAGCCTAGAACTTGGATACGACTGTATGGTTTTGAATAAGATGTGCTTCTTTTGAAGTTAATCTGTCATTTTGCTATATATATTCACTGATTAATACATGTGTGTATGTATAAGATTTTTTTAAAACCTAGCTTGTATTCCATTTTAGATTGTCATGAGGACTAACTTATTCCAGATAACTGCTCAACCTTTTCCCTTTCAGACTTTCAGATAATGGAAATTTTCAGGAGTCTCTTTAATAGTTATTAAAAGAATTCTGTCACTTCATTAAGGAGCACTGAGAAAGCATAAATGGCTAGGCGAACATCAGTGTAGTTCTGCAGGCATTTGTCTTGGGACCTGCCATGTTTTAGGTTTCTTTAAAGTTTTTTTCAAACCACAACAAAAAAGACTCCATTACTGTGATGGCACAGAAGGATTGGGGTATTGCAGAAGAACTGAATGACAATACTGCAACACAAATACTGTGTTAGAAGTAAAACGCAATTCAGAACTATGCAGTGCAGATCATGTATTTAAAGAGTACAAAGAGAATGGCTATTTCAGCAGGGGTGGAGGAACTGCACAGTTTTATGTGTTAATGCAGAGCTACAAATAGCTACTGTGTCTCTGAAAGGGTTGAATGTGACTTGACATGACATCAGAGGTACACCTAACAATAGTATAGAAACACCTGTGAAGTATTAGTATGTGTAAATATAGCAGTAAGTATTAAATTAAGAAAGATACTGGTGAAACTTCATGCAATGCTTGGGCATAGTTTTGTATCTCTGGTCTGAAGGTGAATTCAAATTGAAGCAGGTGTGGAGAAGAGCTACAATGGATAGTCTTGTAGACTCAGTCTTGCCATTGGATATTGATGACTGAGAAAGAATACAGTTCCTCTGAATTTAGGAGGTAAAAAACAGTTTGGGAAATGCTATTTATACTAAAGAGCAGTAGTGATCTGAAAACATTGAGTATAAACAGATTATGAACTCAGATTAAAAATTGGAGAAATATTTGTAAAGATCAAAGGAGTGACTTTAAAAAAAAACAGTCCTCAAGAAATAATAGCAGAAACAAAAACTGTATTTAATTTAAGACTAGTTTTGAAAGTTGACATTGTCTCTAGCAGATGGAGACAGATGTGATTACCCAGTGGGTCCACAATTTTGTACGTCCGTAATGTTAACAGAGGAATTAGAAATTCAACTTCGATTTGATGATGTGTTATACTTCTTAATAACTTAATCTATGTAAGGCACTGATATGGATTAGAGTAAATAAGTTTTTTGGGAAAGAGCTTTTTGAAAATACCAACTAAGATTGGTACTTAGAACGTATCTTCAATCTGCACAGGAGTTCCTTGAATCAACGACTTGGTATTATGAAGTGAGGTTAATATAAAGCACAAGTAACCTCAGTGAAGAGATGGAAGCTCAAAACTGTAGCTGTGAATGGGACTGAGGCAGAGTTTTATTTACATTGTAGTTTGATTTCAGTTTAGGACACTCAAATAGATTTGGTGTTTCATGTAGGGCCAGTTTGGCTGCAGTCTGGTTTAGTTTAAAAAGGGTGTGATCCAGAGCTTTATAAGGTGCCTCACCCAGCTGTTCAAATATTTTGTTTTACTTTGTGATTTATAGTAAAATGTGTAGGATTATAGTGAAGCTTTTCTGGCAATATGTACAATAATGCTATGGAAATAAAATACTGACTTAGTAAACGAAAGAACATTAAAGGTCACCAAAAGTCCAAACTGAAAATTGCAAAGTCTTTTGGGAGGAGTTAACTATTTGTGTTAATGAAAATAGCAAATGCTAATGTGTATAATTATTCTACCCCTAGGAACCAGATGTGCTACTGATTTTGCTGAAGTTCCCTCAATTCTGATGGAGTACTTTGCAAATGACTATCGAGTGGTTAACCAGTTTGCAAGGCATTATAAAACGGGACAGGTAGGGAAAATTAATATGCAAAATATTGAAAATAGGTATAAGTGTATTCAGGAAAAGGATCACATTTTCATGTGTTATTTATTAATGAAGTTTAAAGTAGAAATAAACAATAGATAGAGATTAATATTATAATTTCAATTATTTAGGAAAAAAGTTGATATTCTTATTGCAGAAAAGATAAATGTAGTCTGAAAAAGAATAACATCTCTACATCCACTGTTCTAATTACATGTTTAAAACTTTCAAGCTTTTTTTCCTGCAAAGGTTGTGTAATTTCTACACTACACTACACAGTGTAGTAGCTGAACAACTTCTGTGTGAATCAAGTTATGTGGAATGTTTTAATTTACTTACAATTAAGTTATGACAACATTAGTGATCCATCTTGAATTTCTCAAAGTCTGCCTTGAAATGAAGCTCCGGTACCAACCAATGGAAATTAAATGGAAATTATGTGCAGCATTTAAAACCTCCCAATTTTAGCCCAGTGTAGAGTAGCAATTGGACTGTTTTGTGATGAAGGCTCTACTGCTTCATTTAGGATTAGATTAGGATTAGATTTTGGCTGTTGTGAATCTCTCCATTAAAACTCTGATCCTTTTTCTGTGTAAAGCTATTCTATGGCAGCCCGCTGCAAGGATCTACTTTTGGTAGGGAATTTAGAAAACAGTGTTCATAGTTACTTTTGATGGTCATTTTCACACATGGCAGCAGAACATGATTTATATTTGTCCAGCCATTTCAAAAGTACAAGCCAGTAAACAATAACTCAAGACCTGCTTTTAATGCTCTTGGTAAAGGCAAGTTTCAGTGTATTCAGATATAACGGCTGAAGAGTAGACTACCCATCAATGCAAAAACAAGGCCACTTAATTGAAGCTTTTCATCCAATACTCAGTATTCGTTACAGTTCTGTACTGTCAAAGTGGAACTATGTTCTCTTCCGTTGAACAGTTAGAAAAATATGTTGCTTAATTTCTAATTTAATAGATGCTGGCTGAAGAATTTGCTCTGTAAATCTGCCTTTTTTTTTTTTAGCAGAGCAATCGTTTCTGCAGAAAATGATTGCACCAAGAAAGTCTCCTTGAAAGCTGGCAGTTACAAGTACTCAATTCAGTAGTGTTCATCATTCATGTGTCCACACACTGAAATACTACTTTCTAGTGTTTTCTATAAAGTTCATGTAGTGTTCAAACATCGTGGAGTTAACCTGACTGCGTATGAGATCCAAGAATGAGCTTGACTAAAACATCTGAAAGAGATTTGTGGAGCGTTATTTATGGCTTTGCATTTTCAAAATGTCTTAACAAATCTAAACCATGTTTAGTTGCACTGCAAAAACTGAAAACCAGACAGTGTGTCCCATTTGGCATTTCCATAAACTTCTTTTGTTTATTGGTGGTGAAATCTTGCCCTTTCAGAGAGCAACTGAGAGAGGCTTGATGTAGAAATTTAGTCTTGAAGGGGGCAAGAATGGATTATTCTGGAAGATGAGAAAAAGAGGCTGAAACTGCTATGTGGCTTTTGAGGGCTTTAGATGGCTTCCTTTCAATTGCCTTTTTTAAAATTTAGAATTTACTTTTAAGCCATTATCCAACATATAGAAATCGTTTTTTGCTTATGTTGGTTCATTTAAGCAAGGTTTAAGAATCTGATATTGGATTTCTGTATCTGTCCTTTAAATACACATAAGTTGAAGTAATCTTTGCTGTTCTCTAAGTTTAGTGGTTGTTACAGCAGTTACTTTTATCTATTGTGTATGTGTTACAAAGTACTTTGAACAGGATCACCTAGCGCTCTTACATTTACAACTTCACAGAAATCGTTTTGGGGCTTATTTTTTCTTTTCTTGTTCCCTGACTAATTTTTTTGGTGTGCAAATAGAAATTTTCTTCCCCTTTTTTTTAGATATATGGAAGAAATTTAGATATAAGGAAGAAATTCCTCACAATGAGAGAGATGAAGCACTGGAACAGGCTGCCCGAGGAGGTTGTGGGTGCCCCATCCCTGGAAGTGTTCAAGGCCAGGCTGGATGGAGCTTTGAGCAATCTGGGCTAGTGGGAAAGAGGTGTCCGTGCCAACAGCAAAGGAGTTGGAACTAGATGATCTTCAGGGTCCCTTCCAACCTTAACCATTCTAGGATTCTAAGTTATCTGAAAGAAAAATTAGTCCACTTTGCCCCCTTTTCAAGGGGAAGTAGGGAAGGTGGATGATGTTTCACTGCTGTTAAAATGTGAAACCGTTTCAACAAAATGTTGTTCCATATGAGAGCTTCTGTAAAGTTTCTTCTTATGAGTAAATAGGCTGAGCTTTTCTATGCAAGAAATCATTCCTGCAGCAGCAACATCAAGATAGCTCTGCTGGATGTGGACAGAAGGAAGGTTTTTTACCGTCCTAGCTTCTAGAGCAGGCAGTGCAGATAATTTAAAAAAGCATCCTTCTTTTGAGATTGCTGCATCAATGCCATAGTTTTTGAATGTAAATTTTAGGTGGAGCCATTTTTAACGCTCCCACTGAACATAACTATGTTAGCAAAACTTGGTAGCATATTCTCAGCTTATGGTTACTCTTGCCATAAAAGCCAATTGTAGAAGGAATGCTCTCCTGAGGATCCTCACTTAGGATCAGTTGCTTATGGGAAGAAGAGGGGGAAGAGGTGTTGTTTTTATTATTAAAACGTGTGAACTGTTTAAACCAACTTTTTAGTAGCGTTGCAGAAAAGAATTCGGTTGGCGGACTTTCAAATGTGAGAATGCATTATGCATATACATGTGGATCATGAGGATCCGGTCCAAGATATCTTGAAGTGGTTGGAATGGTCATTGTGCTGTTGAGTACTGAGGAGTGAAAAAGCTTGCGAGCTCTTCTGGCAAAAGGAGCACGTTGTCTGAATTTAGTTTTGAAAGCTGGCCAGCACAAAAATATTTGTTCCAAGGAAGTAGCAAGCCTAGTTTTCCTTTCATCTTACAGATAACTCAGAAAATCATTGAGGGGAAAAAAAAATAAAAGGAATGAATTAGTAACTAAAGTTGAATTACTAAGGTAAGCTCTGAAAGTCAAGTAGCACCAAAATGAGGTCATAACAGTGCTGAGGAGATGATCTGGTGCATGAGTACCACACCGTATCACTCTGCCTGTTTGTTTAATTTTGTTTGTTAAGGGCACAGATATGTGGTAGGTCTATTGAGCCAAATCATTTTAAGCTTGTGTGTCTTTGGAGGCTCTCTTGAACAAAGGCCAGTATTTCAGCTGTTCAAATTTGAACTGGCTTCATTTTTCACAGAGATGAAATTACAAAGGCAGTATTGTATTAGCATGATTACAAGAATAAGCCCACAGATAGTAAACAGTCATAATGTGTCGTGGTTAAGACACTGCAATAGGGATTTAAGTGGCTCTGGGACACGGGGAGTTCTGTTCTTTTAGCCACCGTGACAAACATGCTGAAAAATGCATACCAAGGTCTTAAAGTTACTTGACGTAGAAGGATGGAAAAGTGGAACTCAAGTTAAAGCACATAGTACTTAAATTTAAAAAAATGAATGGTTATTCAATTAACATAGTTTAAGCCAAAGCTCTGTGAAGTCTTTCTTGTAGAAGGAGGATGACAGTTTGATTCTGCTTATATCAGAGAGTTCATCTTTCAAGATGTAATGTGATCATCCTGGTGCATTTTTTCTTCATTCAGCTTATTAAGGGTCTGAATGAGATTGTGATGGAGCAAGAAGAAATAATTTCTATTGCCTGAAACAATACCTCTTCCTCAGTACATTCAAGACCCCAGCATATCTGTGTTCCTGGTGTTCACAAAAACAAACTCAGGAGAGGAGTGGTGATCTTTGCAAAGCCCCCTGGAGTATAATTTTAGTTCTCTGTAATCTTAAATTTTAAAATCCCAAAGGTGCTTTGGGAAAAATAGTTGATCTCCTTTTTACCATTCTTTCAATTTAATCTAATTTTGGCAGTGTTCTTCTGATGCCAAATTCTGCTTGGCTTGTGAATTATGATCACGACACCATCTTTGAGCCAGATCAGATTAGATAGATTTAAGCAAAAGAACATTCGTGTCTTTCTCCTGTGCCTTTTGTCAAGAGGTATTGACATTAGAATGACTTGTAGTTTTCTATTGATGTTAATCTGCTCAAACAGTAGAGCTTGATCTTCAGGACAAAATAGATCTATATTGTTTGTTTGATATTTATATGTCTGCAAAAAAAGAATAACGTAGCAGTTTGACCCTGGCTGGAGGCCAGATGCCCACCACAGCCATTCCATCACTCCCCCTCCTCAGCTAGACAGGGGAGAGAAAATATAACAAAGGGCTTGTGGGTCAAGATAAGGACAGGGAGATGACTTGTGATTACCGTCAAGGGCAAAACAGACTCGACTTTGGGGATATTAATTTAGTTTATTAACAATCAAATTAGAGAAAGGCAATGAGAAGTGAAACCAAATCTTAAAAATAATGTGCTCTCCCACCCCCCCTTCTTCCTAGGCTTAGTTTTACTCTTGATTTCTCCATCTCCTGCCCCTGAGCAGCGTATGGGGACAGGCAATGGGAGTTGCAGTCGGCTCATTAGATGTTTCTCTGCTGCTCCTTCTTCCTCTGGGCGAGGTCTCCTCACTTTTCCCTTGCTCCAGCGTGGGGTCCCTCTCACAGGAGTCAGTTCTTCACAAACTTTCTCCAAAGTGAGTCCTTCTTACAAGAGATGGTTCTTGACAAACTGCCCCAATGTGAGTCCTCTCCATGGGGTGCAGTCCTTCAGGATCAGACTGCTCCAGTGCGAGTCCCAGATGGGGTCACAGGTTGTGCCAGCAAACCTGCTCTGGCGTGGGCTCCTCTCTCCATGAGGTCCACAGGTCCTACCAGGAGCCTGCCCCAGTGCTGGCTCTCCATGGGGTCACAGCCCCCTTTGGGCATCCACGTGCTCCAATGTGGGGTCCTCCACGGGCTGCAGGTGGACACCTACACCCCTCCATGGGCTGCAGGGGCACAGCCTGCCTCGCTATGGTCTTCACCTCAGCTCAGGGGAATCTGCTCTGGCACCTGGAGCACATCTTCCCCACCTTCTTCACCTTGATGTCTGCACATACTCTTACTCCTTTCTCTCTCTGCAATTGCAGTAGGTTTTTTTGCTGCTTCTTAAATAATGCTATCACAGAGGTGTTACCACCATCACTAATAGGCTCAGCCTTGGCCAGCAATGGATCCATCTTTGGAGTGGGCTGGCACTGGCTCTCTGGGACATTGGGGAAGCTTCTGGCAGCTTCTCACAGACACCACCCCTACAACCCCCCTACTGAAACCTAATACAGATAAGATTTTCTTGGAGCTCTTGGTTTTACCTGCTTTTTACTTGGTTTCTAGATGGTGTTGCTAAGCCATCTCCTGTGCAAAGAGATTTTAGTACATCGTTAATAACTCTGTGTCTCCCCTCAGGAATTCGATGTAGAATAGGGTAGATGCTTGTAGCAGAGCATAAGGAAGAAGCGTGTGAATGTAGAGGCTGCCTTCTCTGAGCAGTCTTCTCTGGCTTGAGGTCAGCTATTTGCAGTACCGTCAAAAGAAGGCGAGAGTGTCTTGGGTGGAGAGTCTGTAAGAAATGCTCAGCTCTGAATTGAGAATTGGTCCTTCTTCAGTTGTTTCTTGATCAGGACTGAATGTGACCAGCTCTCCCAGGGAGCATACAAAGTCTGTCTGCATTGCCAAACCTTGCTGCTCCTACAGTTCCCCTCAGTGAACTGCAAACTTGGATTTCTCAATTCAGTTGAGGATCTGTGGGACTGTGGTTTACCAAAATTTCAGTTAGGAAAGTCTTGGTGCCTCTTGCTCTGTTTATTTTGTGTACAAGCTGAAAGCCTATGCCAGAAAAAAAACCCACTGGCCAGACTACTGATTTATCATGTTAGACTTCTACTTTTGACAGATATATCCTGCTATTAGACAAATGTATGTTGTTTCATTAAGTCTAGTAGAGTTAATTTCTAATCTACAATATATCGATATCAGTACTTCACTAGGAAATTAAAGCCTCCAAAAAGCTGCCAAAACTTGCTGATAGGTTTGGTGCTTAATAACAAAAGTTGTTCAGAACTCCATATGTTTCCTTACACAAGGGTTTCTTGCATGGCAACTGAAACTGTGTTATTGCAAACCCACACTTGCTTTAGTTCCAGGATGCAATGTCATTGAAGAGGATGAGACAAGAAATGTTCATAGAGTCAGGAGAAAAGTTGTCCTACCAAAATACTTCTTACCATTTGTGACTTTTTTTCCTACTTTGTTTCTTGCCTTACTAACTTTCTCACATGATTAAATAATATTTGGAGCAATACTAAATCCAGTATTAAACCTCAAGACAGTCAACTACTAACGTCTTTATTACTATGGATAGCTGCCCATTTACTCTTGCTCTAGTAGTGCAAAATCATCGCGTAGTTTGAAACAGATTTTTTGCATTTGGGAAGGGTATATGCTGACCTAACAAGGATACACTGTAGGACTGACCTCATGTTCATTGGTTCGTTTTTCTGTGTTGAAATTTAACAGCTGTGCATGTTTATGACAGGCAAAATAGTGGGTGTTGTTCTATCTCATTCTTGACCCAGCTAACGTTTGACTTGGGTAAGAGGTTACAAGCCTTGGCAAGTTACTGCATAAAACAGCTGTGCAGCTTGAGAATTTCTCTTATCTGCTTTAACTTCCAGATTCCACAGAGTTAATTGATAACATTTTCCTCACATGTAACTTCTCTAGAGTTGTTTTTTTTATACTGTGAACATTAACACTGTTTGTCTTTAGTCATATCCTTTACACAGAATCTAAACATGTGGCTCTGCCACCAGGATCAGTAGACTTTTTGTGTATTATTTCTTAAACACTTCAGCACACTGTAAAAATGTAGATATGCTTTTAGAGTTCAGTGTAATGTTAAACATCTGTATTGCATTGTACAACTTTTAGTAACTTTCTTAATATTGTAGCAAGAACCCAGGTATTTTACCTGTGTTTAATATGGTTGGTTAATAAAACTGCTAGGAAAAAGAATAGGCTTTCTAGGAAAAACATCTAGTGAAAAGCTTCAGGAAGAAATGGACAGAGTGTAAGGTCAACCATTCATATACAGATATTCTTAAAAATCTGACGTGAAAAAGTCTTTGGATGTACTTGTCTGGTTAGAAAGTCTAGAAGAGTCGGCTTAATTGAATTGGCATAGAGGTGGAATAATGGCAACTTTGTTAAAAGTTTCAAAGGGTAGATAGTTACTGTTCAGTACAACCGAACGTTTTTATGTAGTTTAGGGTAGAAGGCCAGATGCTGTCCCAGTAGAAGTTATGAAAACTCTGCCCGCTCACTGGGAGTGAACTCTGCTCAGAGAGCAACGGGAGGATCTGTTATAACACCTGCTTTTGAAGACAGGACAGGATGACCTGGGAGGACTTCAACTGCCCCATTTGTTCTTTATCTGTATCTTCATCTCTTTATCTCTAAAGATAGTCATAATATTTTCAACAGGCATATAAGGGAACATAGGATCAATTCATAGAAAAACAAACACTGAGACACTGTGATTTCTTGATTGCCATGGAAATTACTGCTGGTATCTTAATTGCTTATTTAATGTTTTGTTTAGCAAATTGTATTTCCTTCCTCAATGCAAATTACTTCAAATATGTTTTTATTACCACCAGGATTCTTTTTTTTCATCTTCAGCTTTTCTTGTAGTAAGCACACTATTTACAAACATACACCAATTCTAAATACATTCTTTTTTTTTTTCTTTTTATTCAAGCCACTACCAAAAAACATGGTGTCAAGACTATGTGAGTCCAAAAAGGTGTGCGCTGCAGCTGATATGCAACTCCAGGTATGTTCTTTGCATTCTAGACTCTACTCTCTGTCTAGAACTTACAGAACATATTTTAATTCTTATAATTTACCAGGTTTTTATTTTAATGTAGACACAGTATCTAGCTGCACGCAAATTAGTGAAAATAAATTCTTTTTGATGTTAGTTTTTGTGTTTGTTTTTGTGAGCATGTTCTGTGCTGTCTATTTAAAGCTACATGTCCAAATCTGTAGAAAAATACCATGACATCGACAGCTTTTGAAAATGGTTGGATTATCAGTTCTTAAATTAATGGAATCATTTAAGGCAAACTTGCAGTAGAGGAAGTGTTACATACTTTTGGATCATTGAAGTGCAAGAGGACTGAGAGATACAGGCCACCTTAGTAAAATCAAACTAGCTTATTTATTTACTAGAATGTAATTTGAGTTGCTTCTCTTCTACAGTTCCAGTATGAAAGCAGCAACTTGTTATTGCCATGAGTCTGTAGGACTTCTCTCTCACAGTGTTAGGAGTAGTAATTAAACTCATAAACCTTTATCTTCTGTGGGTAGATGTGATTGATCAAACATTCCCATAAACAAACTATCAGTGTTGCTTTTCTCTAAAGGAGATAAAGGAAATTAGAGTTCTATCTAAGTGGATATTTAGTCTTTTTCAGTCAGTCTTGCAGCAGTTCAAGAAGGTTAGTGTCCAGCAAAGTTTTATTACAGCGAGAATTTGGCTTTGTTTAGGATGCTACAAGCTTGTGCTATGCAATTTTTGTGATTTCATTTTCTTCTTTGTTTTACTTTAAGCCAGAGGCGTGTAATTTTTCTTTTTGACTTAAGTGTTTAGGTGAGATAACTCTGCTGGTACCTTAGTAAAGGGCAATCATTATTTTTGAGATGTGGTAGGAAACAAATTTAAAGCTCAGGTCTTTGTAATTCTTCACTTTGAAAAGTGCCCAAATGATTGCAACCCTGTCTGCAAGCATGAGTTGCACTGGTTAAGTGAAGTTGTTTTAAAATAAAGACTTAGTTAAATATTTGCAGTTTTCTCTGTGCAGTTATTTATAGTGATTTAAAACTAGTCAGAATACTGGAGTGTGGACCTGTAAATGTGTACATATCAGTTACACTAATCAAGACCAGACTGCACGCTATTTTCAGTGTGTACATATATTTTTCATTGGTTAAACTTAACAGACTTCTGAATTATGCTTTCAGCACAGCACTAGCTGTCAGTGGCCAGTGTTGGCTGTGCAGGTGTGAACAAGGATACCAATGGTACTTGTGGTTATACCTTCGTGACATGAAAATAATTGAACCCTCTTTGGAAGTCTGATTCTGAAATGCACGTGCATGGGTCTGAAACCTCCTACAGAGAGAGCTGAGAATCCAGAAAGAATGTGGGCAGAAATACAATTAATTCATACAGGTGTTGGTTTTTTTTTTTTTTTTAAAAAATAATGCAATTATAGATTAAAATAAAATTTGTACTGAGAATGATTAGTGGTGGGTCTCTATTTATGAAGACCACCAACACAATAATTTACCAATGTGCAGTAACCACAAAAGTGATGATCAAGTGCTTTCACGTGCGTACATTCTTTTCTGGCGTGTTTGTAACAGTTTATTTATAGATCTGGCAGACTTCTTTTCAACTTGTAATATATATTTGTTGTAATCTTGTCAAGGTTTGAGACCAAATTCACAGTGTGGGGGCTAAATGGGCTTGCAAACCAAGAACACTAGTAAGTCACAGATATATTAACAAAAGGTGTGGCATCCCTGTCGTGTGGCAGGGGACATGGTGTGCTCCAGAAGTCAATGAGAAGGGTTATTGGTTCAGTCCCATGGGATGAGCTGCGCAACCCTCCTGCCGCTGTTGGCCCTCGACTGCTCCTGGGGCCTCTGTAGGGTCTGTCTCAGAGTGAGTCCAGACCCCGTAGCTTTAGAACTGGGGAGAGAACACCCACTTCTGGTGGGCTCGCATTCCTGTGGGCGCCTAAAGACCGACTGGTGCTGGCAACGATGCAGTGATTAGGCAGGCTACTTGCCCTCAAATTACTTTTCTGTAACTAATGTTCAACCAGTCTCAATGTGTGCCAAATGACCACAATGCCACACTGAATAGTATTTCTGATTTCCTACTTTCAGCACTGTGTTTCTGAGATTTCAGATATAATAGCCACAGAAATATGCACTCATTTCAAAGACAAAGACTGGCAGAGACATTCTGTTTGTTAAATCAGCAAAAATGTCCCGCAGAAGTTGACTGCGTGGCAAATACAAAGTTCATACATTCCTTTGTAGAAATGTGTATTGTTACTTGTGCAGATTTAAAAGTATAATAATTCATTGAAGAACAGGCCTTACCCAGAGGGTGGCAGTAAATAGTTCTTTCACAGACTGGCAGCCAGTCACAAGTGGGGTCCCCAAGGGATCAGTATTGGGCCAAACACTGTTTGTTATCTTCATAAATGATCTGGATGTTGGGGTCAAGAGCATTGTGATGAAGTTTGTGGATGACACTGAAATAAGTGGGGAAGTTGACCCTCCAGAAGAGGAAGAGCCACCCTCTAGGAAGACCTAGACAGGCTGGAGGAGTGGGCTAGCAGGAACCTTATGAAGTTCAGTTGGGACAGTTCCACCTGGGAATACACAACCCATGAACGCAGCTCAGATTGGGATCCACCAGGCTGGAGAGCAGCCCTTTAGAGAGGGACCTGGGGGACTTGGTGGACATCAGGCTCAACATGAGTGAACAGTGCGCTGCAGCAGCAAAGATAGCCAACAGGATCCTGTGCTGCATTAACAAGGGCATCACCAGCAGAGATAAACAAGTCATCGTACCACTCAGCGCTGATCAGACCAAACCCTGAGTACTGTGTTCAGTTGTGGTCCCTGCTATACAAAAAAGATGGGAACAGGCTGGAAAGGGTCCAGAGAAGGATCGCAAAGATGATCAGAGGACTAGAAGACCTCTAATGTGAAGAAAGGCTGAGAGAAGTGGGTTTGTTCAGCCTTGAGAAGAGAAGGCTCAGGGAAGATCTTATTTACCATGTACCAGTACACAAAGGGTGGCTACCAAGAAGGTGGAGACTCCCTTTTTACAAGGAGTCATGGGTACAAGTTGCTCCTGGGGAGATTCTGACTGGACTCCAGAGGAGAATTTTTCGCCATGAGGGCAATCAGCCATTAGAATAATCTTCAAAGAGAAGTGGTGGATTCCCCGACTTTACACCATTTTAAGGTTTGGCTTGACAGGATGCTGGGCCATTTTGTTTAAACTGCATTTCTTTACCTTAAAGAGTTGGACTAGATGGTCCCTTCCAACCTGGTATTCTATGATTCTATGAACATATACTGCCAAAGTATTTTTGTACTGCTAATGTATATATCTGAAAAAAAATGTGAATGATAACTCTAATAACTTCCCTTCAGACTTTGCAAAGAGCATACTCTATGTGGGTGATGAGCCATATCTGATCTTTAAAAGAAAGAAAAAGGCTTACAAATTTTCCAGCAGTGAGGAAAATGCCTAAAGGCCCTTCGCTGTTCTGTTCAGAAAATTATTCTATTGGCATGTGAAAATAAGAAATTATGCTGGCTTTTTACTATAACTAAAATACCTCTACATTTTCTTCCGACTCAGGTAATCAGTTACTCGAGAGAAAAGGCAGGAGAATCCACACATCTTCTTGTAAGGCTTTTTGCCATGCAGATCGAGTCCCAGAGTCTTTCAGTCAGTGGTAACTTCACTGGAAAATGCGTAACTGTTTACATATTCATGCTCTTAAGCAGACAAGGAGCTAGGAAGAACTGGAATCGAGTGAAACTAATAAATACCAGTGTCAGTGCAAACTAGACAAACAGTATGAAGAGAGGTAACTATTTGATGGCCTTTTAATATTTTTAGGTCTTTTGGGAAATGTGTTTTATTGAAATTAGAAATCATTTTGTAGCTACTGCTTAATACTAAGTGTTAGCATGCTCCTCAGTAGTATTGCCTGAAATCCTGTGGTCCTGGGATATGTCTCTGTCTCCCATTTCAAAGGCCTGTGTAAACACTCAGAACTGTGATTTGTAGATGGGAATGCTTATGGCTATAAAGTTCATACAAGTTTATTTTTCAGGGATGGATTTCTTTTTTTTTAAGCTATGCTGTCCAGGTGGCCTGGCTCATAGCTTTCTTCCCACGCTTTACATGTGCCAGGATCGGTGGAAAGCTTATGGCTGGCTTCAGTGACTCATTTCCCTACCACCACAGTGTTCTTTAGGCAGTCCGTTCCACAGGCCTTCAGCTGACGTATCCCCACTGTTTGAATCCAGATTTTTCATTAGAGAGGGTTACGCTGCAGTGTAGTGTGTTCCAGCTTGTGAGGAACACTCAAGAGCAACCGCAAACAGGTCCTACCAAAGCTGGGGGACAGAGGAAAGAGGCTCGTGTCTGGTTTTGCTTTTTGTGGAGGAAAGGGAAGTTGGTGTGAAATGACTCCTGCAGAGTCACAAAGGCCTCTGGTTACAGGAGAAAGTGAGTTTCCTAGGACTGTTACATTAGGTAATTTTCAGATCTATTCACGGTTCTTTCTGTTGGTCGTATTCTCACTCATCTTTGCAACTATAAATGCTGTAGCTTTTGTTAAACTTCATTAAAAAATGAACCGGGATTCTAGAGACCAGCTCTGAGGATGAAAACTAAAAGCAAAGCATTGCAAAGCCTCTTTCTTTTCTAAGATAAGAATGAAAAATAGTGTAGTTTTTCACAATCTAGTGTAGGTTTTTATTTAGATTTTTAGTTTTTCATGCTGTCAGCGTAAGAATGGAAAAATGAAAGTAGCCCTGCAAAATTTAGTTTTAAAAAATGAACTGCTCGTTATTGTTTGCCATTTTGTGCAGTGTCTTCATGGATTTATCCTCTGAAGAGATGTTTGCTGCCTGCTCTGTGTTAGTAGATGAGCAATCTTAAATGCTTGTGTCTCTTGTTCAATATTGCTATCTGAGGCATATATAAAACTTGAAATGTCATTAATGGCTGATTGTGCAGGTTTAAGTCTTGCTGACCTTTTTTTTCTCCTCATTAACTATGTAGGAAGCAAGCAGGAAGTTTAGGAGTAGCTCCTGCAAGTTGTGGCTTCTTCACTCCTCTGCTTATAACACTTAGTTTTTCTTGAAGAAAAAATCAACCTTCACATTTATCATTTCTCAACAAATACTTTCAAAGGATTTATCAAAATTCTGTATGTTAGAAAACAACTTATTCATACAGAAGAAATACAGTCCATTATACATGTAGACATTAGAAACAGTCACAATTTTGTTGAAAGTATGCATTGTATCCAGCCCAAATAAAACAAATGTTGAATTTTGATGAATTATTAAAGCATCCAGAATGGTTTTCTACCCAAATTTTGTAATAAAGAATCTTTTCACAGGTTGAGGGGGTTGTATAATTCAGATCACGTAAAACATCCATTTTCCGTGGATGGAGAATGCCTCCAAACAGCCTTTCATCCATAAAATTTCTGCATTTCATGGTTTTAATTCCTAAACCAGTGTGTTTATCTCATTGGGAATGGTACTGCAGTGTCCCTGGGAGTGTGACTGGGCCTGAATCTCTAGCCAAATTATTTGCTTCACAAAAGCGTTTTGAGGCTCCCTAGTGTCAGTTTTTCTATGAAGTGTGCCTACCACAGGATGTCCTGACCTCAACTCTTCAGCTTAAATATTTGGCCCCACGAAACCTCTCAAACTTGTCTCATGTTACACAGCAGTGGGTGTCCTCTTGTTCTGTCTTGCCTGCACTTCCACTGAATAGGAAATCTTCATATTAAAAAAAAAAGTTGCTTTTTTTTTTCAGTGATGGCACACACTGAGCCTTGCCACTGTCTTCTATCCATGCCAAGTTCATTTTTGCTGTTAAAGTGCCTGATACTCTGCTTTGCTATCTTTGCTTGAAAAGTCCTTTTATCAGTGCTGCTTTCCTGATCTGTGAACACCTCAGTAATTCAGTCGTGCTTCTGTGTTTGGCCATAGCTCACGTGCTTCTGCAGAAACTTGCCTATGAACCAGCTCTTACCTCTGGCAAAGTACCCTCCTGGTGCAGTGTAGTCTCAGGCTAAGTTTACACTGCAGCAATTTATTACTCTGATTCTAAGAGGTAAAATAAAGGAAGCATGTGCCTTAGCACTGCACTGTTCTAGTGCTCTGGCAGAAACTCAAGGTCATCAGTAGCTCCATGTACTGCCTGGACTGTGACTTGTCTCTGCAGGTGTGATACATTCTCATGGCTGCGTGCACATGTCTTGGAGTAACTTATTTTTTTGTGTCCACTCAACTAAATTTAAGTCTTTTCATTATATCTGTTTTAAAATACCATTTTTTGAAAAGAGTAATTGCTGGAAGGCTTTAGGGACAGGTCTTAACTTTATTTAAAAATGCAGGTAGTTTAGTTCTGCCAGTGTTCCCAGTGACCTAAACACGAATTTATGTTAGGTCATGATGGTGGTGGTTGGTATACTCCAAACCCCTATTTTTCCCCTTGTATGTATACTAAAACTAGCAGCTTTACAAAACCATATATATTTAAACTCTTCCCTCTCCCTATTCTCTCCCATTCTTTTCCATTTGTTTTTTTGTTGTTGTCAAATGCTAATGCCATGTGCTGAAGACAAACGGGTATTTTATCTCTTCAGGTATTTTATGCTGCCTTGGACCAAATCTACCATGGAAAACATCCTCTAAAAAAGTCAACCACAGAAATTTTAAAGGAAACACAGGAGAAAGTTTATGGATTGCCATATGTGCCTAATACAGTGAGTAGAAACATACTGACTGTATAAGCTACACCTTTTCTTTAATAGCATATTAATACCCCTACCTCTCCCCACCCATTGCCCCAAACACTTGCGTGCTTATTGTTGTATTGTCGTGTTGAAAGAGTTTTCTCTCTTTCAGTCACTCTACCCGGAGTGTAGGATATTGGAAATTTTTCAGCTAAGAATGGGTGTAGTCTCATCAAGCTGAACTTGGTTAATTTAATTTTGTTTTCTCTATTAAGGAAGGCAATGGGAATCATACATTGTAAGGAGGGTTTATTGTAGCTTTGCAAAAGACTGCTGTAAAAGGCAGCAAAATGCTGTGCTGCGTCTTGGTGTTTGTGTGCTCTTAGTGTTAGCATGTGAGAGTAAGTCAGTGTGAAGTAGGACTTGGAAATGAGTTTCTCTCACTGTACTGCTCTGGCCTTTGGCTTATTTATCCTTTCCTATGGCATTTGAAAGTGTTAAAGCTTTGAGCTATAGTGAGCTACGTAATTTTGATCTTTATTGTGACTAATCGTGCATTTGTTCTGTATTTCATGTGACATCCAAAGGTGCAGTTTGCATAGATGGTAGTCGTGAGATTTCCTGGGCTGCCTGAAGCTGAATTCTCAGCCAGAGCCCAAATCACTGTTTGACACTTTGGTCAGAATACCCAGATCTTTTCTTTCTGCTTCTTGGAAAACTTACTTTTCTCCTGAGCAAAAATGTGACTTTTGTTCTCTGAGAAGGATATTAGGAGATCCATGCCCTTTCCTCAATGAAGCTGTGCTGCTACTGTGGGCCTGGCAAAGCCAGAGAAGTGGAAGCAAGATATCTACAAAGTCTGACTTCTTAGAATTTTTAGAAGTGCTCCTTTACACTGTTCTCTGCAGGTGTTATTTATCCTTTGACCAGAACAGTTCTCTGCTTTGGAAGTTAGCCTGATATTTTTGTTCCATTTAAAATATTGGGTTTTTTACTAAAAGAACATAATGTCTTGTAATGAGCATAGCCTCGATATGAAGACAGACAGCAAGTTTTGGCCTGGAACTTTATCCCAGCAAAATGTACCATGAACTTGTGAAATGTCAGAAAGTCTAGTGTGTCTAGTCAAGACTGAGATTTAGATTGGATATTAGAAAAAATTTCTTCACTGAAAGGATTGCTAAGCATTGGAACAGGCTGCCCAGGGAAGTGGTGGAGTCACCGTCCATGGAGATGTTAAAAATCATATAGATATGGCACTTTGGGCCTTGGTTTAGTGGTTATGGTGGTGTGAGGTTGATGGTTTGACTTGATGGTCTTCCAGGTCTTTTCCAGCCTTAATGATTCTATGATTCTATGAGATTCAGTTATGAATTGCTACGTCAGGCTTGTATATCTTAAATTAGTCATATTGGGTAAAAGTAATTCTTCCTTTATGAAGTTCTTAAGTGCATTAATGTGATTTTCTCTAGTAGCATTGTCTGTGAGGACTGCACAAGCATCTGTTGTTATATCCTTCTGATAAACCTTAATTCTCTCTTAATGCTCTTGACAGTAAATATCCCCTGAATGTACTTGAGCTTCAGTCTCATTGTGCAGACTCGTTTTCTGTAGAGGCACAGCATATATTTTCAGCAGATGAATTTTTTTCTTTCTGAGGCACAACTCAGATAATAGGACAATTTGTATGCACCTTTCTGTTATAGTGCTTTCAAAATGAGGCACATAAACTACAAAATAAATGTTGCTCTACCTATGTGATGATGCCTATTTTAAGGTAAACCAAAGCATCATCCTTAGCAAATGTCGTGCATTATGTCCCAACAGTAGGAGGGATAGTGGGAAGAAAATTCTGTCAGAAGTCTGTATTTGCCATTCAGATAAGTTTTACAGGAATTGGGGTACTTGGCACTACATGCAGCAGTATTTACCTTGGCTGTGTTGACACAGACAGTCACAGAAGCTAGTGCCACATGCAAGGCAGAAAGGAAGAATGGAGCAGACTGAAGACAGACGGAAGTACGGAGGAACAGCGCTCCACAAGACTTTATTTTCCTGAAGAATGCAAATCTTGATTTCTGGCTGGTGATTGCTTATCTGTTCAGAAGTACACAGGATTTGCTGCTGGCTCCTGGAGGATGAAATTCCACTGGGATTTCTTCACTCTGTTACTGAATCCAGAAGCTGAGGACTGCCAAGCAGGAAGCAAGGAAGTGTATCTGTCTGGTTTTGTAGTGTCTCGCAGTTTTGTTGCCAAAGGAGATTTGTGTTACAGAGTTTGGAAAATGGATAGAAATTTTGCACAGGCTGAATTCTTGAGTCTTTGTGATACCTTTAAAAAGCAGTTAGTCTTCCTTTCATCTCTTCTGAGAAAGCAAGATAAACCAAATAGTAATGACCACACATTTTCGTGCCAATTCTTCTTGAATGTGCTTGGTGCCAAAATCTGTGCACTGTTGGGAGTTCAATACTCTGCTTTTATTCCAAGATCTTGAATTACTTCTCATTTCTTGTGAAGCCAGTTTCCATTTCCTGTGGCCTGCCTTGCAATTGATAACACTGTCTGCTTTTTAGAGTATCTCCCTTGGTCTCTTCTACCTTTGTCTCCAGGATGCCCAGAGAGACTTTTTAAGAAGTATCAGGTGACCCTTTGATCAACCTGAGACATGATCAAAGTTTCTCCCTTGCTCTGTTGCTTAGTCCTCCGCCTGTCTCCCGAGTTCTGACTTGAAAACTAGTTTCCTTTGAGACAGTCATCAAAACTTAATGATACACCATCGTTAGTTCTGCGCCAAGCATAATAATTCCTATCTCCTGCTGTGGGTTTTGGTTCAATATCGTAACAAAAACTGAGACACAGGGTAAATAGGCTCAGTGGCGATAGTGGAGATTGTGGTCTCCTGTGGTTACAGGAAGGAGCTCCCAATAATGAAGTGGTTCTACAATAAACACCAGATGCCCAAATCATCATACCTGAATTTCCCTTGTGAAATACTGAATTAGTTTGAGTTATTGATTCTTATTTTCAGAAAATTATTATGGGCTTACATATTAATTAAATGTCCGTCCATCATAGTAACCTTTCTTCATTCTAATCTAGAAGTTTGGTGGGAGATGTTGGTTTGGCTTATGATTGTGAGCAAAATGATTTTGAAGAGTGAGCCACAGTGAATCTGGGTTCCTTTTTAGATTGCTGCCAAAGAGTCCCTCTTGCATTTTTTAAAATTACGTGGTCTTCCAGCAAGCTGTTCTTCTAGAAGCACAAGAATTTCTTGTGTGGTACCTGAATGCGAAGTGCAATAGTGGAATTAACCCCCACACATTATAATTATATTTTATAGGAGGGAATGTATGGGCATGTAGGGATCCTTCTGATATTTTTTTGAGCACTAAATAATTTGCTATGCACTTTTTTACTCTAGCCTGTTAGGTACATATTAGTTCATAAGGACCACCTCTACTGGTGGCCTAAAATTTACATCAGTTTCCAGGTTTAATTATACTTATATGCTTTTGTCCAGAGTGCAGGTTTCTCTGGCAGCAAGAGAACTTCTTAATGGCCTGTGATTGGTTGTGGTTGCAGAGACTGAAACACCTGTGAAACCAAATATGTTAGCCAGCCAAGTTTGCCAACAGAAAACAAGACAGGTATTGTTATAGTTGCCCTAGAGGGGAGAAGTGTGAAAAAATGGTGTATCCCCAATGTGGTTGTTAGTCTTTCTTCTTCCTGCAGCTGGGGGTACTCTGCCCAGACAGGGATCCTGACCTCGGAAGGCTCCACCTAGGTCCCTGTCTTAACTTGCTGGGATTGTTTCTGTCATGTTCGTGAGAAAGAAAATCAATGGATGAGATGCAACCTGACGTTTTGGATGCTTGCTCAGGGAGGCTGTGAGGCACTGCAGGAAGATGTGGTTTGCCATGGGTGCTGAGAACACAAGGATTTCATTAACAGGGCACATATAAGGGCATCTGGGAGATTGGTCAGCTGGAGCTGATGTCACTAGAGAGAGAGAACTAGCTTCTCTGAAGAGAGAAAGTAGTTTCTGCATCACCCATTGTCACCATGTGCTCAAGCCCCTTTTTTATTTTGTTGAATACCAGAGAGCAAAAGAGCAGCTGTTTGCCTCTTTTTCCATCTTAGCAGTCTTAGGAGTTTGAGGGTGACCTGGCCTCATGCTTACTTGTGCTAGGTAAGTCAGAAGCCAAAAATTGAGACAATGAGGTTTATGAAGTTCTGTATCGCCATCGCAGTGGAGAGTTTTGTTTTTGATAGGCCTGTTCCTCAGCATACTGAGGGCTGGCTGGCACTTTGAGTGAAGCACCTCGTTATTGAATCTGCCGTCTGTGTCATTGTGGCATCTGTTGCCTTAGGATTTCTTGGTCGGTTTTTGGAGTGACTACTAGTGTGTAGTTATAACTCCAGTCCTGTGTAACATTTCACGTGAGTATCAGCAACACCATACAAAAGGAAATGTAGTCAGGCTGGGCAAATGAAATAAATAAGTGATAAACCTTAACTTCTGAAACTTTGTTCAAGTGGTGAACATAAATCCTGAATTTATCGGTAAGGAAGGCTAAGTAATGGTTGCTTATTAAATTTTAAACTGTGATTTCACTTCATATTTATTTTATCTAAAATCTTCCCAAATTTGTCTTTAGTTAAAATTTTTCTTAACTTAAACTAATGTAACCTTAGAACCAAAGCAAAACTTAAACTGGGTTAAGGGAAGTGAAAAAGAACCACTAAAAGGTAAAGAGGTTTTTAATTACCAAAGAGATTTTTAATTACCAATACTGCAGTGAGGATGAGGGAATAAAATTTATGGTGCTAATAAGTAAGATGCTGAAAAGAACTGAGTGTGAGAAAAAGCCTGTATGTTTGAATATCTGAGAAAAGGAGGTTGTTAGAAAAGTAGAAGCCGTATAAAAGTGTAAAAAATAGAAGACAGGATAAGCTCTAGTGAGCCAAAAGTAAAACTGTGGAATTTTTAAGCTGTTTAAAACCTCAAAATGCCAATAATGATTAAAAACAATGCATCAGAAAGAGACAGGCTGCTAGATATTTGAAACTGGAAGATAGCTAAGGTTCGATTCCTGTTTGGTCCCCATGCGTTGCCTGATCTAGTTGAGAGGTGGCGTCTGTGGCAACAGGGAGGCTGGATTAAAATGATCTCTAAGTCCCTTCCATCCTAGGCCATTGTATGATTCTATGATAATTTCAAAGACATTATATAATTATCAGAGAGTCCAAACAAAGACACAAACTATCTTGATGCAAAAAAGATTTGGTAATAAGGGACCAAGTCCTTTAAAGATCTTATTAAGATAATAAAGAATAGAAGTCATTATATGATTAGAGCTAATATCTAAAAAAATATAAGAATTCAGAACAAAAAGGCTGGAAATGCTGAGTTGCAAAATGCAAGTAGTGAATATAACAGAGCTCCATAACTACTAAAGAAATAATAGAGAGTGGAGGAGAGAACAACCCCAAATGTCAGAGAAAGCAAAAATATTCCATGCCTCTGCCTTAATGTTTGTTAAAGATTAATTGAATCTTGATTAGGTAAGTAATGCATATAATTTTTGAGACAGATAGAACCACAAATGAGAATAAGGAATGAAAGAGAGAGAATAATTAAGTTAGATGTAGTCAAGGTGTCAGAATGTTTGTCAAAGGAGTCACGGACCTGGAGGAATTGGCACTCATAACAAAGGGGTAGCGCTGTTATGATAACTAGTTTTATCGAGGGAGGAAAACTTTCAAACTGTAGACTAATCGTTCAGACTTTGTCACTTAAGAAGTAGAACCAAGCAGCTCATAACTACCTTGAGAGCAATCAAGTGAGCAAAATAACCATGGTTTTGTTAAGAATCATTTCAGATGGAAAAAACTATTCTTCTTAAGAAATTGATGACTTTGAGAATAGTAAGGAAGTTGTTGATAGCATAGCTCTAGATTTAGCAAGCCTTCTGATACTTGCAAATCATAATTCTACAAACAAACTGTGGAGGTACAACTGAGGCAACATGTAGAAAACATGCTGACAGAGTAGGAGAAAGCTTAGTTTCAGAACGGGACATTTTAAGTGGAAGTCACCAGGGGATCTGCTCAGGAATTACTGCAGTTCTATGTTGTTAATTAATTTTTTGGATGAGAATTTATTCATAATATTTATAGAAGCTCCTTCAGTTGACCAAGATTGCAGAAATCATCAAAAAGCAGAGTTTAAATGATCTGGAGAATTTGGATCCCAAGTAGTTGGATCACTGTGTCATCAGTCAGGCAAGCAAGACAGAAGACCAGCTTGGCCGAACAGGGAACTTCTCATGGAGCTCAGGAGGAAAATTGAGCTGTATGATCTCTGGAAACAAGGTCAGGCTTCAAAGGAAGAGTACAGAGCTGTGGCTCATGTATGCAGGGAGAAGACATGAAAGGCTAAAGCTCAATTAGAGTTGAAACTGGACAGTGTTGTTCTAGAGAACAAGAAGGGCTTTTAAAAGTATGTTAATAGCAAGAGAAGATCTAAAGAAAACATTGGACCAATAGTTGTTGAAGATAGTTATCTGACTAATAGGAATGAGGAAAAAGCAAAGGCATTCAATGCGTTTTTTGCCTCAATCTGTAATAATAGTGATAGACATTGGAGAATCATGAGGGCAGGAACAGTGACTCTCCATTTGTGGACACTACAATTGTAAAGGACCAGCTGTATCAGCTGAGTGTTCACAAGTCCATGGGGCCTCATGGAATTCATCCCGGAGTTCTGAAGGAGCTAGGAGATGTTATGGCAAGCCCCCTCTCTATCATCAACCAAAGATTTTGTGAGTCTGGGGAGGTCCCTGGTGACCAGAAGCTAGCCAGTGTTACTCTAATTTACAAAAAGGGCGTGAGGGAAGACCCGGGGAACTCCAGAGCCATTTGTCTATCCTAAGTTCCTGAAAAAAATATAGAGAACATTATACTGGGTACTGCTGAAAGGCATTCAAAGAATAATGTGATCAGGCACAGTCAGCACAGGTTCACGAAAGGTGGAAGTCCTGGTAAACTAAATTGATACCCTTCTATAATAAGGTCACCTGCCTAGCAAGTGAAGAGAATGCAGTGGATGTAGTTTTCTGAACTTTAATAGGGCTTTTGATACTGTCCTTCACAGCCTCCTTCTGAACAAGCAGGTTCACAATGTGTTGGGTGAAGAACTAGCTGAAAGGCAGGACTCAAAGGGTTGCAGTGAATGAGCCTACAAATGGCTGGTGAGCAGTCGCCAGTGGTGGTGTTCCTCATGGTTCAATTCTAGGGCCAGTCCTGTTCAATATCAACAATGTGGATGCAGGAGTTGAATGCACCAAGGAGAGCCTCCATCCCCTGCTAGATCCAGGAGGAAATATAGTGACAAAGGATAAGGATAAGGCTGAGATGCTTAATGCCTTCTTTGCCTCAGTCTTTAACAACAGAAACACCTGTGCTGAGAGAAGCCAGCCCCACAAGCCAAGAGATGAGGGCCAGGAGCAAAATATCCCCCTCGCAATTGAGGAGGAGATGGTCAGCGACCTGCTGCTCCACATCGATATCCACAGATATATGGGGCCAGATGGAGTACATCCTAGAGTACTGACAGAGCTGGCAGAGGTGCTCACTAAGCCACTGTCCATCCTTTATCAGCAGTCCTAGCAGACTGGGGAGGTCCCAGCTGATTGAAAGTCAGCCAATGTAACACCCGTCTGTAGCCAGGGATGGAAGGATGATTCAAGAAGCTACAGGCCTATTAGCCTGACTCCAGTTCCAGGAAAGCTGATGGATCGGATCATCCTGTGTTCCATTGTGCAACACGTGCAGGATAACCAGGTGATCAGACCCAGTCAGCATGGGTTTATGAAGGGCAGGTCCTGTTTAACAAACCTGATCTCCTTCTATGACATGGTGACCCGCTGGTTGGATGAGGGAAAGGCTGTGGATGTTGTCTACCTTGACTTTAGTAATGCCCAGAGCATTCTCCTGGAGAAGTTGCCTGCTCTTGGCTTGGATGGTCATACGCTTTGCTGGGTGAAAAACTGGTTAGACGGCCGAGTCCAGAGAGTTGTGGTCAATGGAGTTAAATCCAATTATAGCTGGTCACGAGTGGTGTCCCTCAGGCCTCAGTACTGAGGCCACTCCTGTTTAACATTTTTATCAATGATTTGGACGAGGGGACAGAGTGCACCCTTAGCAAGTTTGCAGATGACATCAAGCTGGATGGAAGTGTTGATCTGTTTGAGGGTAGGGAGGCTCTGCAGAGGGATCTAGACAGGCTAGATCGCTGAGCCAAGGCCAACTCAATGAAATTCAATAAGGCCAAATGCCGGGTCCTGCACTTTGGCCACAACAACCCCCAGCAGCACTGCAGGCTTGGGCAGGACTAGCTGGAGAGCTGCCAGGCAGAGAGGGATTTGGGAGTGTGAATAAATGGCCGGCTGAAC
>NW_009697257.1:0-15374 GCF_000703405.1 Apaloderma vittatum | reverse complement strand
ATCAGAAATAGTGTAGTGAGCAGGAGTAGGGAGGTGATCATGCCCCTCTACTCAGCTTTAGTGAGGCCTCACCTCAAGTACTGTGTCCAGTTTTGGGCCCCTCACTACAAGAGGGGCACTGAGGTGCTGGAGAGGGCACAAAGCCGGGCTACCAAGCTGGTAAAGGGCTTAGAACACAAGTTGTATGAGCAATGGCTGAGGGATCTGGGGCTGTTTAGCCTAGAGAAGAAACTGAGGGGAGACCCCATTGCTCTCTACAACTACTTGAAAGGAGGTTGTAGAGAGTTGGAGGTTGGTCTCTTCTACCTAGTGGTGAGTGATAGGACAAGGTGAAATGGCCTTAAGTTGTGCCAGAGGAGGTTCAGGTTGGATATTAGGAAGAATTTTTTTACTGAAAGCGTTGTCAGCCATTGGAAGAGGCTGCCCAGGGAGGTGGTTGAGTCACCATCCCTGGAGGTGTTTAACAGAAGGGTAGATGTTGCCTTGAAGGACATCATAGAATCATAGAATGGCCTAGGCTGGAAGGGACCTTAGAGATCATTTTCATCCAGCCTCCCTGTCATCAGGGATGCCACCTCTTGAGTAGATCAGGCAACACATGGGGACCGAACGGGAATCGAACCCTTGTGCTTGGCGTTGTTAGCGCCACGCTCAACTGACTGAGCTAACCGGCCCCCTGACATGGCTTAGTAGTGTTGATCAGGCTAGGAAAAGGTTGGACTCGATGATCTTGAAGGTCTCTTCTAGTCAAAACTATTCTGTGATTAGCAAGTTTGCCGATGATACCAAAATGAGAGGTACTGTTGACTCTCCTGAGGGACAAGAGGCCTTGCTGAGGGATCTGGATAGATTGAAGCATTGGGCAATGACTAATGGGGTGAAATGTAGCAAGTCCACGTGTCAGATTTTGCCCCTAGGATGGAGGAACACAGGGCACAAGTATAAACTGGAACAGCAGTGGCTGGAGAGCAGCCCTGCAGAAAGGGAGCTGGGGATGCTGGTCAAGAGCAGCCGTGTGCCCTGGCAGCCCAGAGGGCAAACCTCATCCTGGGGTGCATCAGCCACAGCAAAATCAGCCGGTCAAAAGAGGGGATTACCCCACTGTATTCAGTGTTGGTGCGGCCTCACCTTGAGCCTGTGTGCAGTTCTGGGCCCTACAGTTTAAGAAGGGTATGAAGGTAGTTGAATGTGTCCATAGGAGGGCAAAAAGGCAGATGAAAGGGCTGGAAGGAATGTCTTAGGAGGAGCAACTGAGGAC
This sequence comes from Apaloderma vittatum, assembly GCF_000703405.1. Classification (NCBI taxonomy): domain Eukaryota; kingdom Metazoa; phylum Chordata; class Aves; order Trogoniformes; family Trogonidae; genus Apaloderma; species Apaloderma vittatum. The sequence goes on along the minus strand of NW_009697257.1, from coordinate 14,116 downwards.
TGTGGGCTTGTCTAGTTTGGAGAAAAGGAGGCTGAGGGGCGGCCTCGTTGCTCTCCACAGCTTCCTGAGGAGGTTCTGATCGCTTCTCCCTGGGATCCAGTGACAGGACATGTGGGAATAGTTGAAAGCTATGCCAGGGGAGGTTTAGACTGGGCATTAGGAAGCATTTCTTTACCACAAGGGTGCTCAAACAGTGAAACAAGCTTCCTAGAGAGGTGGTCGATGCCCCAAGCCTGTCAGAACTTCAGAGGCATTTGGACGATTCCCTTACTAATATGCTTTAACTTTTGATCAGCTGTGAATTGGTCAAGCAGTTGGACTAGTTGGTGGTTGTAAATCCCTTCCAACTGAAATTATTCTATTCTAGTTTGCATTAGGAAGGCATTTAAATATATAGATATTTAAAGAACAATAAAGGTCTGAAGAGCATACATTTATTGATGGGATGCTGTTAAAGAAAATTGTATCTGTTTTTTTTAATGTATTTTAGAATCTGATGTTGGAGACTTAGCAATGGGTAGTGTTGTGTCCTGTAGGAGGTGTCTGCCTCATAAAAAGATATAGAAAAACTGGAAAGAGAAGAGGTTTTGGAAAGATAATAGGTTTGGAAACTTGACCTATGAGGAAAGTTGAGGAAATGGAGTTTATCTGGCTACCAAAGAGCAAGCTATGTGGGCATGCATGAGTATGTTCTTATATTGAAGACCTTTATTAAAATAAATAAATAAATAATTTGAATTGAGACTGTGATAATTTGTTTCTTATGAGTGAGCAGACTATAGGAGAGAAAAATGGTTTAATTTACAGCAGGTTAGTACCTAGTCTTTTAAACTCTTGTCAGTCTTTTTCCCTTTTTTGCTGAAGAGGGAAGGAGACACTCAGCAGGTCTAGGATCTCCCTTCCAGGGAGTTTTAAAGAAACCACTGTTGTAGATCACAGAGACATAAATTTCATAGTAAATGTAAAGAGCCTTTATAGAAGATTTCTTTTCCACTTTTTCTCTCTCTTTAGCTACTTGAAGAGGCACTGATGTTGTTCATATTCTACTTTGTGGAGTGTTTTGAAAAGAGGTGAAGTCATATGTCATTACTCAACCTCTTGAAGTTTGTGTAACCCCTTCGAAGTAATTTTTTACTTTGCCATGTTGGAAACCAAAGTTGTTTACACAAGGTGCAAATCCCTGGATTAGTGTTCATATGAGCCTTCTTTAAAGAATACTATAAAATCAAGTTGAAGAGTCTGGGGCTGGGGAAAGGATTAATAAAGGAGTGCACAGTGAACTCTGGGGAAGTAATAGTTCTATAAATAATTAATAGCTAAAAGCCATTTCAAAAAGATTGGTGCCCTGCTGAGGTCAGTATTAAAGTAGATGCTGGGATTTTCAAGAGCTCTTAAAGTCACCCTTCAAGGTTTGTTTAGGTTTCTGTCTTTCTGGAGTTGAGTTCATTTTATGATAAAGAAATTGCTGATAGCAAATACCATGAAGATTTCTGGTGTTAATGTGACACTATTCACTGGGGAACTATCTACAACAGCAGAGTGTTTACAGATACTTTAAGATATGAAGCACTTTTAACGAAATTCTTTTTGCAAGTGTCAGCCCCATGAAACGCAAACATACTTTTGCGCAGTATTTACCATGTAGTAGAGCATTTTAAGAAACAGTGCAGGAAGCAAGCAGTTCAATACATCTCCTGGTAACATTTTGAAATAGCTATATGTGCTTTAGATCTATCTTATTAAATGCAGATTGCTTTGTTTAGTTTTATATAATTATTTTCTCACAGCTCCATGTCTTTTGTTGTTTCGGGTTTTTTTCCCCCAGGGTTGCAATACTGGAACTGTATTTGATGGTGATAGATCTGACTGAATAGATCATTGCCATAAACACAGGCTAGAGGGCCTGAAATGAAAAGCTCTTCAAATGCAGTGGGAGATTGTTCTCTCTATGAAAAGCTTGCAGGCAAAATGGAAAAGAACAAAAGAGGGGAACTGATATCATCCTCACTTTACACGAGGTGATAGTTAAACCGAGAGGGGAAAGAAAAGTAGTTTCTTCAAGTTTGTACTTCAGTTTGTGGCAGATTTACGATTAGAATCATGATCCCCTAAATCCCTGTCTGGAATGGCTCTGGCAGAAGATAGTAAACGAGTTAATTAAGTTGTACTGGCAGATATATTTTGCAGTTACAACGTTGCTTAAGATATTTTCTCGCTTTTTGTAGGAGCTTATCTTAAGCAGCGTTTGTGATGTTTGTTCTAAAAGAATAGGTCAATACTTAGAATTACGTTTAACCTTGGGCTTCAGTGTGAGTATCCAAAGGAAATTGTGATGATCTGGTTCTGGTTATCTCAGGCTTATGAATATTTAACGATTACGCAGTAATAGAAATTATTAATTGATAGTAGAACGATGTGTGTGTGTTGCACATGTATGGAGAGTTCTGTGCAACAGCATGAACAACTTGTTTGGAAATTGTCTGATAGCTTATTTCTTCCACTTTAAAGACTAATTATAATATTTACAAATAACGCTGTCTTTCAACTTGTCCAAATAAGGTCAGTCAAAGGACACAATGCAAAATCAATTTTCATGTCTCTGTGTCTCTTAATCCAAGTTTTAAGGATTGTGGACTAATGCAGATCATATATCTGGCTGTTTGATGTTGGTAAACTTTGTTATCTCCCATGTCCCTCTTCCCCCAGTCCTTATGTGGGGAGAAGAGGGCAAAGAGTAAATAGTTTTAAATGATTTTGCTATAAGCAGCTCAAATGCATTAATAGTTTATAAATAAAAATGAAATACTTTTCTTTAAGTAATTCAAAGACCATATGGTACATATCTAGAATCACCTAAGTGGTTAATTGCATGTTAAATTCCTTTCCTCTTCCCTAGTGTAAACAACTGCAAAAATATTTACATTCCCTGCCCTGCTAGATTTATTTATCATTTTATAATAAAAACACAGAAGTGTTATAAATTGAAATCTTAATCTCTTGCTTGATTTGCTTTCTAAAATGTCAGCGATGCCTCTGGGTAGTTTACTTTGTGCACTCTCCCACTCCTAATGCAGAAATGCATGACACTGAAAAGCTAAAGACTATGGACATTAAGCAAGTTAGGGAAGCAGCACAAGCTGTGGTTTTTTGAAATTAGCTTTCTGTTATTCTAAACAAGATTAGAAACTGCAGCAAAGGAAGTGGCTTTAAAGCTCTTTATTGCTTTTTTTTTTATTATTGTGAAACTCCAGAACGATGGTGATGTAATTCTATAAAACTTAGAGGGGCTCAGGCCAAAAGTGCAGAAAGTAAGTTGACTGAGCAAGCTGCTGCCTATCTGTGAAGAGAATTGTTTCTGCCAGTCAGTGAGTACTCTGGCTTTTCCCTGGAGGTAGCTACTGGCACAAGCACTTTGCCAACTCTGCACTCCAAAACTCATTAGACTGTTTCTTCAAGTGCGAATGAATTGAGGGCGTCTTCAAAGCACACTGTAAACTTATGTAACAAGCTATTACAATAAGGAAAAAAAATAATGTGATTTGTTTCAGAACAAAAGACTGAATTCTTTAAGCTGCAAAGCATATGTGAAAATCCTTCTCTCATTTTGTAAATGAGCAGTTTGAACAGAAAAGTGGGAGGATAAATTCTGGTTTGTGACTATTTGGCCTCCCCAAAATGAGTGCACCCAGCGGCAGAGCTTGTGCTTTGGAGCCTGCCAGCCACAGCCCAGGTTTCTGCTCACAGTGCTGGGCTGCTCACTCCCATTGTTGTGAGGGGGCAACATAAAAAGATCAGCCTTACCAGGAAGCTTCTCAGCTGGTCTAACTGCTGGCGCAGTTATTTTGGGAAAGGGAGCATAGAAGAGGTTCAGAGAAGGGTGTTAAATTGAAATAGATTAGCCCACTAATTCTAGGAGTCACTATAATGAATGAATGAGACTGAAAGTTTCTGTACATGATGATTTCTGTGCTGTGAATTCTCTTGAGTATCTTCCTTGAATTTTGAGAAGAGTGATCTGGGGCAGACTATGGGTGCAAAAAGCGTGAAAATGCAAAGTGAAGTCAAAGGAATAAAGTAAGACTAGATCTGCTGGTCATCAGATAATACATTTTTTTTTTCTCTTGCTGAAAGCACTTTTTCCCTCTGATATTTTGAAACGATGCCTGCACAGGTAGTCCATCAGAACAGGAAACTTGCTAAGCTAAATGTGGAACATCCCTCCTATCTGCACTGCACATTCATCATTTTTCTGTGCTGAAAAGTGGCTTCATAGTTCTTGACCCGTAACCTGCAGCTCTTTACATTCCACCTGCAGCCTCTGCTGTCTGAGTGGCTGACACAGTGCCAAGCAAACATTGCCTGTGCTAGCTTTCAATCCCTTTGTTTCCATGCCAGAGTGGTGTTGTGCTGGATTTCCACTAGTCTTGATAAACCTTGGCCTCAGCAGAGGGAAATAGCCTGTACAGATTTCCATGCTAATCGCCTTTCTCTTTTGGTTCCCAAGTTACCAGAGCCTGGAGCTTCTTCGTGACTCTCAGGAGATTTCCACCCGTGCTGATAGCTAAATTCAAGGGCATAAGGAGCAATAATATCAAGTTGCTGCCAGACCCAGTTGCTGCCTCCACCTAGTAGCCCCTGAAGGAGATAAGTTGGCTGCTCCTCTATTGGATTTCCTGCCAGAATAAGAATTTAATTAAGAGAGGGGAGGGCACCAAATATCATCATCAAATATTGTTCCTCGTGGAAACAATTCAACAACTTGCTCCTGGATGTAATTACTGTAGCACACATTTTGTAATTAGAAGACTTAAAGGATGAAAATACTTTTCTTAATTTAGTGTTGGGTCTTTTCATGTTCTCACTTGTGTTTTTTGTCTTAAGATGAAAAGCAAAATGGACTTAAATATACTTTGAAGTGACTGATGTCACAGTGGAAACAGAAGAGCATTCTGAGAAGTCCAAGCACTAGTCAAGAATTTGTTGGATTTTGTTGTTGTTTTTTTTTTCTTTCCAAAAGATGCAGTAGGATTTTGTAACACTGATTCCATGTAATCTGTGGAGCTCCATGGAACAATAATTACCCTCATTCAGACAGAAGTTAGGCTAGTTATAAACTAGCTACCTGCAGTTCTTTTCTTTCGATTTTGTCTTTTAAAAGTCACGTCTAAAATTTTATGTCGGATTATTGTTGTGCTAATCTTAACAGTTCTAAATTTAGAATTCAAATAATTGAATCCTAAATTAGTTTTTGTAGTCTTCAAAACAGTTTAATTTAACTAATCCTGCCATATTGTTAAAATGAATCAAGTGGTTTAACTTTTAAATAGAAACTAGAAGTTGCGGTAAATTATTCTCATTTCTCTTAAAGCAGTAGTCATGTCCTCTCCAAAAATTCTTCTGTCCTCTGACTGCGGAGGAAGCCCATGTGACTAGTTTGGGCAAGACACCTAGTTTAAGGTAGCTAAAGTCTGAATCTTACCCTAGGAATGTATCCTACAATGACTTAAAAAAAAAAAATCTTGGTAAGGTTTAAGAATACAAAGGTATCAGTGAGGTATTTTTGTTTGTTACACGCTGGGATGGAAAGCCATTGCACGTGGTATTTTGGAAATATTTCAGACATGGTTAGAACAGAAGATTGATAATGTTGATGGAAAAAAAGGCCCCTTTAATAACTGCAGTGGATCAGTCACACGCCTTTATTTCTGTCTGTTGTGTTGTATAGAAAGCAGGCATGAACATGACCCATGCATGGCATATTAATATAACCCATGGGCTATGCTGTAAAATGGTCTGTTTTATAAACTCCTGAAATGGGATCATGGGACTTTTTGAAGAAGATGATTACTCAGGTCTTCATTAACTTTCTAGCTGCTTACCAGAAATACAACATTTAATAAGGAGAGTGCCCTGGTTCTACATGTCTAGCCTTTACCCTTTCCAAAAGGGAAATTGATACATCTTCTTTTATTTATTTTTTATTAAGTATAGGAAAATCATTCAGCACTGGAAATAACACTAGGAATCAAGTCATTCTGCATCTATAGGTAATTTTATTAGAATGGAGTTTTATACTAAAAGGTGTACCATTTAGTTTTAAATTCATTTACAATGCTATGTTTATTTTTTACTGGTCATAGGAGTATTAGCCTATATATTCTTAAGGATATGCATTCTATATATTCTTGGGCTTTTTGAACGTTTTATTGCCTAGATCGTTACCTCATCTCTATAAAGTAGGAATATTTTTTTTAAGGCAGACGGGTAGCTCCTTGTGAACCTAGGGTAGAGGATGTGTCTTAATGTTTAAATCCATGTTTATAGGTAGCTACATCCAGTTTTGGAAAGTTAATTGCTACAACAGCATAGAATCAGAAAATGTATTTGAGTAATGTAAAAGGTACTGGGTAATGGTGAAATACTGAAAATTATACGTTCCTGGTCAGAAATGTCTTGTGAGGACTGAGAAAAAAGCTGTGACAGGAAATGGTGACGTGCTAAAGTTATTCATACTCTACAGAGCGTGGAAAAACTACAGTGGTAAAAAATCCCAAACGTTTCAAAATCAAATATAGGCTTCACACTTCAGCAGGGAGTATCAGTGTCTATCATATTTTCCTTGCCTGCTCTTTATATTAGGAAAACAATCTCAGTTTCAGTATGCCTTTGAGGATGGTAGTCAGCTTATATGACTTGAGCTACCTAAAAGTATGTTCCTTATGTATCTCAGTGAAGGAAGAGAGAGTCATCTACACCGTATCTGTCTCAGGCATTTATCTTAAGATGGGTTGACTCATCCTCTCTCTTTGTGGCTACTGTCCTGTTCCGATGAATTTTTGAATTAGCAACTTCATCGTATTTGAGAGCCTCCTTAAACCCAGGGAGAGAGACGAGCAGTGTCTTTCTTTGCTCTCTCTGTATCCTTTCCTGTTCTCTTGAAATGAAGCAATGTCAAGTTTCTTACTGAAGTATATTAGCAAAGCAAGGTCAAGCAAAATGTCTTATATTTAAACAGAGGGTACTGAGGTGTGTTTTAGGTGCAGACTCTGAAACAAGCTTTTGGTCTTTGACAGGTTACCAGGAAGATGTTCTTCTCTCCTTGCTTTCTGATGGAGAGTTTCAGCAAGGCTGGTGAATGCAGTAGTTGAGTGTCCTGGAAGTGCAAACAAGCTAGTTTAGGTGCAGATCATTAAATGCAAGAGCATTTGTGAACAATGTAATCCGAGTTTTTGAAGAAGACATACTGTCCTAGTTACAGCTTGTATGATGCATTAAAATAATTCCTTTCCAATGGAAAAGGTAGAAGTAACAGTTGGACTGGATGATCCTAAAGGTCTTTTCCAACCAAAATGATTCTGTGATTCTCTGAAATACTCTTCTCTGTGTCAACCTCGTAGAAATATTTTTGTTTGTAGCAGGAAGAAAAAGCTTGGATTTTTCACTGAAATTATGTATTTGGAAATTACTTAAATTTCTGAGTGTGAAACCAATTGATGTGAAACCAATTCATCAGTAAAGCTTTCCATATTCCCAAGAGCTGTACTTTCAAGTTGAAGTTTTTAATTCTAGCTTTGAAAATTTACTATACAATAAAACAAAAACTTGACATATTTTCCTGCTCAGTCTTCTAAAAATGTGGGCTCTCTGATCTGATTCAAAATGTGCTTTTAGTTTAGTGATTATGGTTATAATTAAGAGACTAGTTAGAAAAACCATAACTACAAAGTATAAACACAGCAGCCACAATAATTTTCAGAGCAAACTAGAGGATCTGTATCCAAGCTGAATGTTTCTACATTATTTGAGATACAGTGCAGTTGGTGTTTACTTAAAAAAAAAAAAAAAAGTTAATCGTTCTTAAGAATTTGCATTATGCATGAAGACCCACAGGAAAATTGAGGATGAGACATTTTTTTCCATGTCCTCTTAACTTTGCTGCTCCTACTTTAAACTAGTTGTGCAGGCTACTAGTTGGAGGCTACGTTGCTCACCTGTGGCAAATTCCATCTGTTTTGGACACCTGTCTTAGAATGGAGACAACCATCTTGTTAAAAGTAGCTTTTGAATGGCTGAATTACAGCTAACTTTGAGAACATCGCTGGTATTGCTCAGAAAAGGGAGCTAACAACTTTGTTTCTCATCAGCTGTTCACAATGATCTAGATCATAGGCCACTGTCTGCTGCCTTTTTTTCAGTTAAAAAGACTGATTAAAAGCCAAATTCTTTTTCCCCCCCTCCCAGTCAGGCATTTTTTAACATACACATACATCTTTGGTTTGGCTAATGGAGAATAAGTTGATGATCAGCACTTTCTTGAATAAAGAAACATAGTTTATTTCAGCTGTCAAAAATGAGGAGATTGTTGCTTACAGTGTGATAAAGAATCACAGTCAAAGATAAATAGTTCTGGAAAACTGCTAATGCCCCTTCACTTTTCTGTTTGGCTGCCTCAGTATTTCAGTATTTCATTTCTCTGGGATAAGAAAAAACGTCTGACAGCCCATGGATTTAAATTTAAAACATCTGTTATACTACTTTATTGTTTATCTTCTAGTTCCTCTTTAAAACTCTACTTTCTATAGTATCTGCAAAGATCTTGACAACAGTTGTGTCATGAAGGGTAATTCAACTTTAGATAGGAGGACAAATAAGATATGGCACATGTTTTCTCTTTGGTTTCTTCAGAGAGCCACAAAAGCAGATTTTTCACTCCATCATCTATACATTCATTTGTCTTCAGTTCATAAAATATGCCCACATCTGTTGGGAAACAGTGTCTTTTTAGCTTGGACCTGCTTGCCTTTCCTCATTGCATCAGAGAGGTGATGAAATCTTCATCCTTGGAGATACTGAGACTTTAGACAGAACCGTGAGAAACCTCATGAGAGATGACTCTGCTTTGAGCAAGGGTTGGACCAGGTGACCTTTGGAGGTCTCTCCCAATTTAAATTAGGAAAGTTTAAGAAAAGGTTTTTTATTTCTGTGAATGTAAGACTGATCCTTCTGATTTTCTCTGCTAGGAAAACTTAAATAAGCAGTCAACACCAAACATTAAAAAAGGAGTCCACCGTCACTGGAATGAGTCATAATGCCAAGAAACAGTACACAAATGAGTAACAATATAATTATGGATGATAATCTGCTATATATATGCTTTTAAAAGTGTACAAACAAATCTGTGAACAGTGAGGTTGCATGTGGATGTAATTTGTCTGCCTCTGAGTTTTTTGCATATGGGAAGTTGTGGGTTTTTTTTTTATAGTATTAAATGCAAGTCTTTATTATAGTTTTGTTTGTGCCAAAAGATTATAAACTGAACTTCTACAAGTGTGACACTGCATTTACCCACATGGGAAATGATAAAATGTGGTGTTACCTGTAATAAGGCAATTGTGGTTTTCTTTCAAGACTAATAGAACAACACGGCTGTTATGAAATATGAATACATTTTTTTACTGCACATTTTTTTCTTTTTCTGACCCTATCTGTGTATAATTTCAATTGTGATGACCAGTATATTGGATACACGGTATTTAGGTTGAAATATGCTTCTTTATAATAAAGGGCATGTTCATTCTAGGATTTCTGGTGGTGGTATTTTTTTTCTTCTTTCTTCTTTTTTTCCCTTTTTTCCTGTTTCCCTTTTTTCCTTTTTTCTTAAACTGTCCTTAATAGTATTATATTTCTTCCGTTGCACTTCAGAAAATGCTGACAAATTTAAAGGTTCTAAAATTTGACTTCCTTTCTGCTTTTTGTTTGTTTTCTCCTTACAGGCCTGGCAGCTGCGATTCAGTCATCTTGTGGGCTATGGTGCCAAATATTACTCCTACCTCATGTCTAGGGCTGTTGCCTCCATGGTGTGGAAACAATGTTTTGCTCAGGACCCATTTGATAGGTAAAAACAGAGAAAATATTAAGTAGAATGAAGTCTTGTGCTACTTGGTTGTAGAAAATACGAATCAAACGGGCCCATGTAGCTTGATGGACTTTTTTAATGACAATTAGTTTTTAGGGATTTTTTTCTGAATTTTAAGAGGATTACAAAACAGAAAATAATGACAAGTATAAAGTGGTCCTTGGTACAAAAAAATCATGTCAGTGTTTTAAAATACGGGTGTGCCAGTTAGGAGACATTGAAATCCATATTTAGAAGTAATTAGAGAGCTTCATTGTCATAGATGCCTAACTACTTGTAATTTTCTATTGAAATTAAAGCAACCATGAGTGTTAAACAAGCTTCATGTCACCATCTTCAAAGCTAAGTATAGTTATCCTACTCATTTTACTTCATGAAATTAGAAAGTAAATTGTGAGATCACGAATTTTAAGTGGTTTTATACCTCAGGTGAATATTCAGAGCATTGTAACAGAGCGATATTTCCCCTTGGAGCAATGAAGGCTGAAATGTTGTTCACAAATTAACTTCTAGAAACGTCAACGCATTCATATGTAGAAAATTTGTCTAGTTCAGTTACTCATAGTATAATGTTAAATGTAATTTGAATTTGAGAAGTCAACATGGAATGAAGGCAATCATTGTTTCAGGGTGGAAAATTTCATTTGATCTCCATCTCTGAGTTCTGTAGAGATTCCAGAAGCAAATCTGACTAAAAGTTGAACAGGTTGTGTTTGCAAATGGTTCTAACATCTGTGTTTCTCCAGGGCAATGGGTGAACGTTATCGTAGAGAGATGCTGGCACACGGTGGTGGAAAAGAGCCCATGCTTATGGTTCAAGGTAGAAAAAAATGAGACTGTTTTATTCTCTTGCTCAAGGAAGAAATAATTTAACTGCATTGGGGTCTTTTTAGTTAAATTAAAATTTTCATTGGATTTGTGAAAGAAAACTTGCTAGTTTATTTAGTTAAGTGGGCTGGTCATCAGCTTTGTGTCATGTTTAGTAGAACTCCTTGCGATACATAGAATAAAAACACACACAAGTAGTTGGGGTGAAGTATTGGAAGGGGATGTGTTACAAGGCTATCTAAAGAATTCCGAATGACATACTTCAGTATGGCATACTTCAAGGATGATAGATGACACCATTTTTGTGTACCAAAAATCAGTAGCTTTTACATACTTGGAATTCATAATAGATCTGGTTATTCTGTATACAAGAATTTGAACTTGTTTTGACCATTGCATTTCAACACCATCAAAATAGCTTTGGTTGTATCAGTACTTTGAGTATACATTCTCATGAAACGGAAGTCTGAAGACAGTTGTAAAGAAACATTGTTCATTATTCATTTCAATACCATATTTGCCTTTTGAATCTGGAAAATAACTTCTAAAAATCATTCATAGTGATAGCAAAAATATGATACTTCATATACTATAAAGAATGTTAGGAGAATGAAATAAGTTTGAGAAACTGCTGACTTTATCTTTTCTCTGTCAATGAGATCAGGATAAAGACTTTTCTCTGTAATGTTGCAGTAGTCAAACCAAATATTTTTGCATTAGTGTCACTCTTCCTGATATGAGGACTTGGTAAGCACTTCATCTAACAGAGCATCTTTCAATTTGCTCTGAATTTCTTAGTATTAATTATGAAAATTAATTCATTGACCTCTGTTCACTCCAGTTCAGTAGACTCGAGGTTGTGGATTTTTCTTCTGCAGATAAGGAAGACAGTGGTAATGTGTCTGTATTTCATCATGAGTTTGGCACAGTTCCATAACTTGAGCATTTCAGTTCTTTGACCCATCTGTTTACATTTGAGGCCATAACCTCTTTTCTCCTTAGACTCATCATGTATTAAGCAACTGTATGTTCTCTAGAAAAGTCTATTTATGTTTCTGATCCACACAGTTGCTTTTCATTCAGCATGACTTAAAAATATGTCTTTCTTTATCGTTCTTAAAGAGTCTGTATTTGTAACCTCAGAACACTGTAGTCCAGAATTATGAATTAAGTGGTTGCAAGACAAGAACGTACATCTTTACTAAAAAATCCAATTATCATATTTTAAGTTATATGGTAGAGGAAGACAACAAACAGTGTTTTTAAACACCAGTTATGCTTATCTTTTATTTCTAGGATGTAGTTTTACTTTTACTGAGCATAGCATCTTCCTAGAATGTTCTAGAGGCTAGAAGTTGCTGGCAGTGTGCTTCCTTAAATCAGATATTATTTCAATGAAGTCTGCAAAATTCATCTGTGGATGGACATATATAAGATCTATGGAAGTACAACTGGCTTTCCTCCATGCATGTTGAGGAACTCAGTGGAATATGATCCAATCAGTTTGAGGTTGAGTGTATGCATCCCTTATTTTGGATAAAACTTGCTAATGAAATTAATCTGATCATAGTGCAGGAAATTCCAAGTTTAAATATGAAGGAAATCAAAATAAGATGAAATCTGTCAAGATACAGTGGGAGCACACAAACAAGTTTAACTCTTGTTATGCAGTAATTAGATGGTTTTGGCATTTCAATATTCATATTCTTCATGCTTATAGTCTTCGATTCATTTAGTGCACATAGTTCATCGTGAGTTGAGACCAGTGGTGAGTGATGAAGAGGAGGCAATAGATGTGCAGTCTGGGATTTGAAGAAGAGAGCAAGTCATGTTTAAGGGGGGCAGGGAGCTTGACATTAGAGGTAGAATAATGATATCTTTTATGATGTCACAAAAAAAATCTATTTATAAAAGATACGTAATTAGATCTTTTTTTCCCCTTTAAATAAATAAATCCATAAATCACTAAACAAAACTGTGTGTCACTTCAAGGTCAGTAACTGTAGTGCACTGCTGTTGTATTTGTTCATATGTAATAGGAGAACCAGACAGCAGGAACTCCTCTGTGCCAGCATTAGCACGAGTGATACTGGTGATTAGAGCACAGACTGCGATTTACAAAAAATGGCAGAAGCGTTCAAGATGTTTTTGTATAGTTACAGAATCATAGAACAGTTGAGGTTGAAAGGGATCTCTGGAGGTTGTCTAATCCAACCCTGCTGCTTGAGCAAGGCCACCTAGAGCTGGGTGCCCAGGACTATGTTCAGACAACTTTTGAGTATCTCCAAGGAAGGAGACTTTACAGCCTCTCTCAGCAACCAGATCTTATGGGAAACAGTGTCAGAAACTTTGATGAAGTCCAGGTAGATGATATACACAGATTTCCCCTCATTTGTGGGGCCAGTTTTTTCATCATATAAGGGTATCAGGTTGGGAAAGCATAACTTCTCCTTGGTGAGTCCATGGATGACTATTCCTTATGATTTTTTGTTGTTCATGACCCTGGAAATAGTTTCTAGGGTTAGCTGCTCCGTCACCTTCCTAGGGGTTGAGGTGAGACTGAACAGCTTGTAGTTGCCCGGAATTTCTTTCTTGCCCTTCCTGAAGACAGGAGTGACAGTGAGGTTTTGTCCAGCATTTTGGTACTTCTCCAAATGGCCACGATTAATCAAAGATTACTGAAAGTTGTCTTGCAATGCCATCTGCCAGCTCCCTCCGCACTCATGGGTGCATCTCATCAGTGGGCTTATGTAAGTCCATTTTGCTTAACTATTTTCTGATCTCATTCTCTTCTGTCAAGGGTGCATCATACTTGCTTCGGATTATCTCCCTGGCCGATTTTGTATTCTGAATTTCACTTTTGTACTCTGTCTTTCTTTAACATTTAAACAGAAATTTTAAAACATACTCTAAGCATTACAATAAACTAAGCAGAATTCATCAGCAGAATCCTTGTCTGTGCATATTGTGATGTTCATTTATGGATGGTATAAAACTTGAATATGCCTGATTGAATGTCTCCCTAAAAATGAAATCGAGGTGACTAAGGTCTTGATGAGATAATAATTTGATTGTGTGTTTGGGATTATTTCAGGTTAAATCATAGAACATGGAAAAGCTTGTTATATGATTATAGTAAATTGCTCTGTATTTATTACAAAAAATCAAGAATTTAAGGAGAAAAGTAAGAACAGTTATTTGTTCTTAACTGGTTGAAGGAAAGAAGTCAGAGAGTTGTGGCTAATGGGACAGAGTCTAGTGGGAGGCCTGTGTCTAGTGGAGTCCCTCAGGGGTCAGTACTGGGGCCAGTGGTGGTCAATATATTCATCAATGACCTGGAGAAGGGATTAGAGAGCACTGTCAGCAAGTTTG
>NW_009697256.1:103641-122759 GCF_000703405.1 Apaloderma vittatum | reverse complement strand
TTATTATTATTATTATTATTATGTTGTATTACTGTTATAAAACGAAACAGGTGATGTTACTGATTTTCCACAAATTGCAATGAGCAGCAAATCACTGAGACAATGTTAGAAATTAGAAAAATACTTCAAACTGAGACTGAACTACCGTAACTGCAATAATTCTTTTGAGTAAAGGTTTGGGAATGCCAACAGGGCATGGAACGAGAAATCTTCCATTGCATCATTTGTGTTTGCTTCCCAAGTTGCCATTTTTTCATAGTATTTCTGCTAGTCAGAAACTACAGTAACTTCTGCCATTCAAAACATCATCCAGAATGGGTCTGCTAAGAGAATACTGAAGCACAGCTCACATAAATCAGTTCATCACCAGTTCAATCAGATCAAAGTAATACTGTGTATTTTGTGGTATTATATTACCATCTCAGCAGTTCAGTAGCAAACCATACATGTATGTCAACACATGTGACTACAGTGCAACAGTATGTTAAAAGGTAAAACAGTACAACAGTATGTTAAAAGGTAAAACCAAATTTTTAGAGAAGCAAAGTCTCCCCCACTGTGCTACCAAATTTTTCTAGCCAAATTCACTGAGGCGGAAGGAAAGGAAGAGGTGAAAGTTCTGTCTGGGAACTAGTGGTTAACGGTTCACCACATGCCTAAATTATTCTCAAGCACTTTGGCACACCTCTAGATAAAAATTATTATGGTTCAGAGGATTCAATGTAGACAGGAACATTTGTCAAACTATAACCAAACTTTTTCAATTTACATTAGTGGAGTTATGAAGCTGAACTACAGCAGCCATTTCCACTAATCTGTTAGTTAAAGAAAATAGCCACAAAGCATGACATGCCTCCAAATCTATCTAGATCTGTAAGCAGATGTGTATATTCAGGAATGCATTTTAAGCATCATTAATACTGATACAGAAAGATACTGCAGTCATCTTTCACAACCGTAGGTTTCACGGATGCAGTCTGCCTGAACAACCTTCTTCAGCTCAGAGTGTTCATCTGTCTTGTAGAAATGGTTCAGCATTTTCATTCATCATTTGAATGAGATGTGGTAAAACTTCTTTTTTCTTTTTTTTCCCCCCAAGCTGAACTAGCGTATGTTCATGGACTGTGCTTTCTGAGCCCATTAATAGTAATGATGTTATATGGTTCACTCTAGTCCTTTCCACGGGCTGCTGCTCACATCCGAGCAAGTAATAAAGAGGCAAAGCCCTCTGTATGGAAATGCATGGCTTCCCCGGCATGGGGTGAGTGGAGAGCAGTTAAAAGCTTTGACTAATAGAATCCGCTATTTTGCTGAAACAAAGCAAGTAAGCAAGCAGAAATAGAAGAGGAACCTATCGGAAAGAGAAATCAACTCTATTTTCTTAGGCATTTTTAATAGAATTTTGGGCTCATATACTTTCACAGTGGTGAACAATGAGCTCTGTTGTATGGCCTATATAGGACGTTATTTTGAACTGCCCGTTCACTGCATTCTGTTAAATATGTGAAAAAAGATGAAAGCTCACAACTCTCTCTGTGCCTTAGGGAGCTACCAGCCAAATTACTATCACATTCTGAGCTATGCTGCATCCTTCACCTCCCCAGTCACAAATGATTTTATGGCATCCAGATTCATGATGTTCACCACGCTTTTGTATTTGTGTGGAGGAAAAAAATAATTAACTGACTGGGAAGTCGCTCAGCCTCCTTTCTTTGCTAGAAGATATGAGCTGCTGACAGCCAGGTGTAGTTTTTGCCCCACTTTTTCTCTTCACAGGTCAGTTGTCCAAATAAGCTGTACATTTTGGAGTTGCTAAATACTTGTCTTCCAACAGACTCGAAGTGTGTCTATGGCACCGATCTAAGCTGGGAGTCCCAGAACAGAAAACATAACTGAAGGGACATCAGATCGATGCTTTCAATTCAGGACTGCTATGACCTGAAATGACTGAGACCCCTAAAGGCTGTGAACTGCAGCAGTGCTGCATGGCCACACTGGCATACTCTGTTGAATTATCTGCTTCTTGAGGGCCTATGCCATTCAAACATAATACCACAATGTCATAACAGAAAAAATAGCTTCTTCTACAATAAACTTAACTGTAGAGTAACAGAATAACTACTAACAGAAAAAATAAAACAAAACAAAAAGCAGGTAAAAACAACCATCACTTTGCTGATCCAAGTAAGATGGGAAAGCAAGTCATTCAAATGACATTGTCAGGCAATCAAAGCGTGCTACAAAACAAACCAACCAACCTCCACCATAGGCACTCTCTACAAAGTTCCGCAAAGCAATTGAAGAACAAAACAAAACATCAATTTGCCTGCTTCACACAATGAAAGAAACAATGGAAATATTGTGGGTATGCACTCCAGATGTTGACACTGAATCTCTTTCAGAAGCAGGTAGCAAGAGAACAGACGTTCCCCTCAAAACCCTAAGGAAAAGTCACAGAAAACTGAACATAATTGTCAGTCAGTGCTATACAGAAGAACAGTAACTGATACGCAGGAGTGGAAAGGACCCATTTTCACTTTCTCAACGGTAGTACGGAGAGGGGGGGGAAAGAAAAAAATAAAAATCAGTATCACTTTTTTGGTTTAGTTTTATAATTATTCTCACTTTCATCTGTTCGCTTGCTTTCACACCACGGACCTATCTTTTCTTTGTTCAGAGAGTACAGACATTTTTCGACTAGATCAGACACAAAAGACTACAGACCAGGAATGATGCCTGCAGGTGCCTAGATGACATTAATTAGAAGCCATGTTTGGCTTAAGAAAGCCATGGCTGTTGTCTTGGAAACCAAAGGAATTAAATCAGGCTGGTTTTTTAAAGGGGTGACATTATGAATAACCTCCACATAAATGTCTTTTAAATGCAAAATGGTCTAGAAAATTAAAAGAGTAAGTTTTCTTGAAAAATATGTTAATTTAACAGGTGGTTTAAAGGACTAAAATGGTTGTGCCCAGAGGATGATGAAGACAGCTCCAGTGAAAACATGAATAAGTAAAACTGAAATATTGCTGTAGAGAAGCCTAAGTTTAACTTCCTTTTGCAAAGCTGAACAGACACTGAGAAGACTTTTATGGTGAAGAAATTGCAGAATGACTCCCAGGCCTTTGATCCAATCATGGTGGAAACCTACTCTGGCAGGTCTATTTACTCTGAATCCCATGCTCCAGCATCTGGCAGAGAAGCATTATCAGAGAGTTGATCAGTAATATGTATAAATGTAGAGAGGTCAGAATCAATAAGGATTTGCTTCTGACGCTACAACGCTGAACACTGCACTTCATACAGCAATTGTTTTAACTAAAAATATCTTCCTGATTGCAGGCCACCTCTTATTTTAGCACCAGTCCCTGAGATTACGAAAGCACTCACTGCCAAATGTATTGTTTATTTATTGGGATTCCAAGTGGGGGACAGCAGTGAAGCAATTTCTTTCCTGTGGATTTCAGTGGAATGCAAACAGTGTTATGATAAAATGCCTGTTTTGTTAGAATTAAGGTTGAGAAGTCCTTACTGTTTAAAGATCAGCTATTCTTAAAAATCCACTTGCTTAGTAAGACCTATTGTATTGACTGAGAACAAAGGCCCATTTAGCACAGTGCCCTATAAAAGTGGACAAAAATGAACATCCAGAAAAAAAAAAGATATATAACAAATAACAATCATATAGCAATATCTTCTGATTATAGCCTTCCCAAGTCTAAACATTTAATTTTGGAAATGCCTGAATCATAGATGGTAATTCTGGAACTTTATATACACCTTCACAAAATATCTTTCTATTAACTTCACCAGGATAAACCATTTCTAATGAAATAAAATTAAAATAGCAGATACCCAGCGCCGATAAGCCAAACTTCTGATTATCTAGATTCCACTGATAACTTCAACTAGTTAGACATTTGCTGCATAGACTGGAGATCTAAACATTAATCTTTTGAACAAGGGGCTCCCATAACATAACCTCTACTTAAATTCATATTAGAAAATCTAAATATACATCCTTCATAGGATGTAGCTGTGTGCCTCAAACGTCCCAGAATCACTAGTTTTGGTGCTAAAGTTTTCATTCATCAGTTTTGAAACACAGGCACAAGCTACCTAAAAATGTCCAATTTTCATATGATCCATATGTACGGGGATATGCCTTTGTTATACAATCTCTTCTCTCAGTAAGTCTTTCCCAATATTCCAAGAAAGAACTACAGGCATACTACCAATTCCACAAATGACTTAAGTGTTGGCTTTTATTTTATTTTCGGATAACAGGGGAAAAGGAAGCATCATAACTTGACTCAGAAAATGTGGACTGTTTTTAAAAATGGTTTCACAGTGAAGGCTAACTTTCAAGAAGAGTGGGCAGATTATACAAGAAAACAGGAACAGAGTGTAGTAACGTGAAGAAGAAAGTGTGAGAGACTGTTGACTCAAACTAATGGGATCTGGAGGGATACAAGATGTCTGTCCTGTTGGAGGAAGACTGTAAGAGTAGACTTGAACTGCTTTTCCCCACACACAGTTCTCTCCAGAGATATGAACTTCAATGTGAGTTCAATCAGGGTTTGAAGGAAGGCCTGTAAAAACCCCTGAAAACTCATGAAAAACAAAGAATTAAAGTGCACTGTTAAGGGAAGGAGGCTGCTGAAGTTGAGATGAAATGGCAAGCAAGAACACTGCTTGGTCAGACTGGCTAGATGAGCCAGTGCATCTAATTAAGCACACATCTTAGATTACATAACCAAGGAAGAGCACAAAATCAATTAAGTAATATATGTGCATACAGCCTGCTCTGTCCTCTCACCCCCACCAAAAAAACTCCACACCAAACAAAACAACAAAGCATCTGCAAAACACACCACTCAACAAACTTAGAAGAGCAAGCCCCAATGAAAACCAATGTAACCCAAACCCCTACACCTCCAGAGAGATTATTCATGTGCTAGTGGCTTTTAAAGGTTTAATGGCGAACTAAAATACGGTAGGGACAGTTCAGCAGAGAGGCTAGGGAACTGCTAAAAAAAGGCCAAATTAATTCCCTCCTATTTCTACAACATTGCTAAACATGGTCCATTCACATATCTAGTACCTTGCTTTACCACCTCTGCAGTAAGAGCATCACCTTTCTCT
Organism: Apaloderma vittatum; assembly: GCF_000703405.1. NCBI lineage: Eukaryota > Metazoa > Chordata > Aves > Trogoniformes > Trogonidae > Apaloderma > Apaloderma vittatum. Next base: position 117,614 of record NW_009697256.1, on the reverse strand, counting down.
TCCTCGCATAGATAGCAACTGAAATGAGGTATGGCTCAACAATATATACTTTTCTTTCTTTTGCTTTGATAACCTGAAAAGGGCAAAAGGCTGTTGGAATTTTTTGTGTCACAAAAGAACAGCCAGCCTTCCTGGATCACCTATTGCAGTCTCACCTCTGCTAAATTCTTCTGGCTAATCCTCCTGCAATCAATACAGATGTGTCTAATATAACGAATGCTAGCAGACAGTATGCAGGAAACTCCAGAGACGAGTTCCTGCCTCCAGAAGGGACATGTCACAGGTTCTGTCACCCTGTGGCTTAATCTCACATTAGTTTTCAGAGGCTTGTGTTCTGTTGAAGCTGATCCTCTGGAAGCACACAAGATACCTGGCAACATCAAATTCATAACGTCCCAAACGCCTTTAAATGTTGAACAGCAACTATGCATGTCCTAAAGATTTTTCAGATGACAATTTTAAATTTTGAGGAACAGGAGGGGTAGGACTATACAATCTGTAGAGATCCCAGCTCTCTAGTGATAATTAATGAAATCAGTTGTCATCAAGTGGAAAAGATCATCACAGTGGCATTCCAGTTCTTCTCTCACTCTTTGCAATGCTACATTTAATAATCTCCTCTTACGGCATCATTATCTTCCATTCTACTTCTTATTTTGAACTTTTGATAAAGCTTTAGATTTTCTCCAAACTCACAAAATCATATTATAGAGCACTATGCTACACAACACAGTAAACTGTCGTCCCTTTCAGCTCTATTCTGTCATTAGAGACAAAACCTTCCTCAAAGCTACTAAACAAAGCTATACCTTCCCCTGCTAAGGCAACATGAGGGAGTCAGCTGAATTTACGAACTAAATACACTTTTTAACTATAAGTTGTAGAGAAATGCTGAAGTTCCTCAGAGGTGTCATAAAATATTTCTCATTTGAGATTGTTGTTTAAGAAGAGGTAATAAGTCATAAAAATTTAAGTGATGCTTTGACATATAGAAATTCCTTCCATGCAGATTATTCGAAATTATCACAAAGACCTGAGTTTTAGTCTTGTGGTTCGTATTTCCTTAAATGCTTATAAAAGTGGAATCTGGAAAATATAACACAAGCATTGAAAAGTCATATTTTCACAGATTGCATTCATGTACATTTATGCAGAGAACAAGGAGGAGAGAAGCTGAATACAAAACGCTTGCATTTAACGTAAAGATAAATGTATAAATATTTTACCATCTTCAATAGTTTACTCAAATACAGTATCTCCTTCCCAAATGCTGACCTGCTTCCTAAAAATCCAAGGATATTTCTTCTACAGAAACATAATTATATAATATTGAAGAAATAAGAACATAAGCAATACTTGGTAATTTTATAGTTCCAGGTACCTAAACCAAAGAAGGGAGATTATACTAAGCAAAGAGTGATTTTTGTGAAAAGTGATTTTTGTTGCCATAGGTTGTCATCACACTAAAAAAAAGTAAAAACCAAAATAGAAAAAAAAAATCTAATGTTTTGCAAGCTTCATTACTGGTGTAGATGCAGAGCTGCTGAATGAATTTGTGAATTTAGAGGAAGAACTGATTAGAAACAATCAGGATGAAAGGACTGTTAACTGGTGAATAAGCTATTAATGTTGACACCTTCAAGGCTGCCCAAGGGAATCAGATTTCTTGCCTTCTTAGAGAGTTTTGAAAATATTAGGTCCATAAAATATCTGACTCTCAGTATATCTGCTACAGAAGTAGGATATTATTTCCTCTGAAAAATACTATCTAATGGATGCACAAAGGGTTGGGAAACCCATGACATTCTCTGTGACTGAAGATCTCCAGAGCAGACTATCCAAGACCTTCCTCACAGCCAAGAAGTCATCTAGGTCCATGATGAGAGGCCATAACAAGTAAAGAACCTCAATAATTCCTTGAAGTGTCTGCCATGACTGTTTATTGCTTAAAAATGAATTGATGAAATGAAGAAAGTTGTGCTCAAACTTCTGAAGGTGCAAAACAAGTATCATAGTTGCTGTTAACTGGAGTCAAATTACTTCCCTGTAGTTTGACAAGATTTACGTAGGAAAGCCCTGACTGGGTAAGAGTAGAGCTAGTAAAGCTGATTAATTGAGGGAGGGAAGGAAGACAAGGTAGAGCTGCTTAATCGATGGAGTGAAGCATCAGGGAGATATATTCAATATTTCCCGCAGTTTTAAAATGTCTAATCTCCACTAAAATTAGTAGTTGTGGACCAATTTCAGAGTTTTGTGCAATGGGAGAACACAAATATTTCCACACAGAAAATCTGATTGTTTATCAGGACAGTGATGAAGGACATCACATCAGTTTTTGAGCACTGTAAATCACTGGAGAGTAATTTTTAAACAGGTGCATGATTTTAATCCAAGTATCCATTTGTGTGACAGTAATTTGTTATGACAGCTTGTGATTCCAAGCTCAGACTTGGAAATTGAATACTTAGAAAGAGCAGAAATGAGACAGTTCTTAGCTGTTCCACCACTGGTAGAACAGAGAAGCATGCACTTACTCCATTCTTCGTTTCCTCTATGCAAAAGTAGACTCCTGTATTTTCTGAGAGAAAGTTTTCAAGACCTTAATATAAACCTATTTGCTTGTATAGACCTTTTTTGGCTGAAAGATGCATGTAATCTGAAATAAAGCTACAACTATAACATAAGTAAACAGTTACCCTGAAAAGAAAAAAAAAAATCTCACCACAAATCACCCTTTAAAACTTTTTGGGAAAGAATTTGGCTAAACCCAGATGCTTTAACAAACCCCTCAAATGTTCTTTTTTAAACAGAGATCAAAAGAGAAGAGGAAGCGAGAAGGGTTAATTTTTGAACATTCCTATTAGCAGCTAAGAATTTATTGTGTTTGCTCATAAAGGATGCGATTCAGGTGTCTGCACACGTGGTGCCACTTAAGAAAGCCCAGAGTGTGGCTCCTGTCTCATCCTGCTCTTCCACAGAGTCTGCTCTAAGTCCCAGGTATCACCTGCTTGACCTAAGCAGTTCTACAGCGGAGTTCATCCTATACCTGAGTTGATGCAAATAGTAGAATGTGAGAAAATATTTTAGCTGCCACTGAACTGGAAATAATATTCTATAAAAAGAACCTGCTATCCTTCTGGAAGTCATTTTAAGGTTATTAACATAATTCTCTATATCTCCATGGTAGAGGAGATGTGCAGCAGAACTATTTCAGAAATGGATAGACCTGGCCTCACTTTGAAGTGCAGGTAGATGCCTAGCTTATTGATGTTTGGGTTATTTCTCTTTTTACTGTGGGACACCTATACAAAAGGCAGAACAACCCACAAAGCTGTGCAATGAATCCAAAGTATATTTACCAGCAGTAAGTCAGAGAATCAGCTCTCAGGAACAGATACTCTTCTGTGCCTTATACCGAGTCACTGGCTATCAGACAAAAGAAAGCTATTTTTTGCTCAAGGAATTGATAAGACAGTAAATCATAAGTTTGTCTTAAGAAAATCCCCAGCTCTTGCTGGAATGTTTGAAAAGTAAAATGCCAGTTGACTGAATAAGTTCTGATGGATGGATTTCCACAGGCTTGATTTGAAACTAGGCATGATTGTTGGTCTTTATGTCTACCATCACATTTATAAATATCAAAGTCGTCTTTTTCTACTAGAAGCTTCATAATGAATAAAGGTGTCCCTCTATCTTGGGTTTTAGAAGTTCTCCCCCTGTCTCACGAGCCTTCATTTATCGTCTCCTGTGACATTTGGCAGAGTTTTTTGGTGGATCCCCCCCAAACACACTTTTCAGTATGTGCTTGTTCCTGGCAAGTAAACTAGTTTAAAATCAAAAGTAATGTTTTACAGCAGAAAAGAGCAAAGCACATAGTGTTTAAGGGTTAAGAACAAGGGTACAAAACACAGTTATCAAATACATTTTTGTGATAAACACTTTTGTCAAATAAAAATAAATCCATGTTTACCATGCACAGGTACTCAGTATTGATAAATATTTTAAAGAAAACATTTTTTAAAAAGTTTGATCTCTCATTCAGTTTAATAAGAAAAAATCAGCAGATGGCAACACAATATGTGCCTTTTGGATACTATGATAAGTTCTCCATTGCTGAAATATAAAAATTACCTTGTGGCTACTTCATCAGTGTAGTAAGCTATGCTGTTTGAAATGCAGAAATAAACATTTAGAATTCTGAGTTCCCTCAGCATGCAGAAGAGCTTTTAAAGCAAATTACAGTTCAAGTTCTAAACAGGGTTTTTACTTGAACAATCTTTGTGATACCGCAGTTAAAAGATCCCCTTAAAGTGGTTATTAGTTAGGCTTCCTGCCTTCTTTTAATACGCCAATAATAAATATTATAGCTACAATAAACTACGCAATACCTGAAAATTGTTGTTATGAGATTTTCTGCAACTCAAAAGTTAATTAAGAAATGCTATACCAGTAAAATGTAGTACGACAAGTACGTTCAGCAGTACTTAAACAGTCAGTTTAATATATATCTCTAGAATGCACAGAGGCTTAAATATAGTTTGGAGTTTGACTTTTAATATGAATTTTTCAAGTTATCTATACCAAGGATATAGTTTTTCACCTGAATCCAAATGACTAGAGCAAAACAGAGTATCAAAAAGAAAGGCAACAACAGATAAGAGTTCCTGAAGAAAAAGCTGAGGTTATTTATCAAGAATATATTTACTAAAGAATACTCCTTACTTGGCTTTTAAGAGCCATTTCCTTAGAGGGATAAGCCTCTAAGCACAAAGCTTCTGTTACGCATTTGCAGCCCAATTTTAAAGAGAGTTCAGGCAAAGGAAGGGTGACTGCTGTGGAAGGAAATGTGGGTTGCGGCCACATGGTATTTTACAGGCAGTTACTTTGCAGACTGGCTTTGTCTGTGCCCCAGGCCGGCTGGATGGGAGCCAGCAGCAGACCAGAAGATGCCGAGGTACAATTAACATGGCACCGAGTCTGAGCTAATAAGCCTTGCTGGGAGACAGGTCTTTCAGGCTTGTGTGGCACTGGGGCTCAGCGCCGCGCTAACACAACTACATGGCTTCCAGTTTAGAGCTGGCTTCCATCCAGCTGGTTCAGAGAGCAAGCAAGGACAGCTGGTATTTGCTCTGAGCACGGGCAAGATTTATTAGTGACCACCACTGCCCGCAGAAAACACATTCAGCAGAGACTGTGCTGTGAGCAGGACCTTCTGCTTCTGCTTGCTGGAAAGCCAGGAGACATGCTGAAAGTACTCGCAAGGCAAGGTGAAGGTATAAACAAGTGGAGATTTTTATCTGAGACACAATTTCGAGAATATATTTCTCCTGTCAGTCTTCGATGACAAAATGAATTATACTGTCCTGTGCCACTGAGGATGTAACTACCCATGTTCATAGAAGAAAATGGCACAAGTATTCTTCATTCAGACATAACCCAAAGTCTCCAAATCTGCTTGCACTGTCAGGTTTCAAGTTCCCAAAATATTTGGATTACAACTCAAAGCCCGTCTTACGGGCTGCAGGAAGCATGAAATGTCAGTGAAGTGTATAACCCCAGGCTTCCCACTTAGGGACTCCATTTGAGATAGACAAGTGAAAGAAAAATCTAATGCAGGGCTCAGTTTATAACTCTTAACAGTACACAGATCATGCAGTTAACGTGGAAACAGTGTGTAATTCCTCTTACTCCAGCAGGTTAGGAGGCAACTAGGAAAAAGTTCTTCACTGGAAGGATGCTCAGATAAGCTCCCCAGGGAAGCAGTCATGGCCCTAAGCCAGTTGGGTTCAAAAAGCATTTGGACAATGCTCTTAGATATATGGTTTAACCTTCAGGTTGTCCAGAGTGGAGTCAAGAAATGGAATGGGTGATCCTCATAGGTCTCTTCCAGCTCAGGATATTCTATGATTTTGTGATTCAATACAGTGTTAAAATAAGCTTTGGTGAACCATGGTGAAAGTGTTTCTCAGATGCAACAATGCTCTCCAACCAACTATAAACAGAGTTAAGAGTGTACAGTAAGATCCAAAATGAGGCATTCTTAAATTTGGGGAGAAGGGAAAGAAAATCATACTAGTAGGCAGTATGAAGAGTAACAATAAAGAAAAGAAACCTGATAAAGAAACCATGAATTAGATAGAAAATAAAGTTATTAAGGGGAGAGGTGAAAACAACTTTTAAAAGAAGCTTCTTTAAAAAAAATTAAAATGTTACTACACATGCGAATTCAAAGTGTATAGATTTCTTTTTGTAGATCAAATATCAACAGCAGGCTACTCTGAATGTGGGGTGCTTGAGACAAAGTACAGAAAAGGTAACCACTTGTTTAGGGGATACATCTGTTTACCGAATGCACGCTGCTTGTAACCCTCAAAGCTGAGCTGCTGCAGGTTAAGACCAATTCTGACCAAAGGAGAAAGCATGCTGTACTGAGGAAGGCAAGAGCACACGTGGGAAGGTGTAGAACCGATCTGCCTCAGAACTAGTTGCTGCTGCCATAAGGTAGAGAAAGGGTTTCTTCCTGACACAATGAAAAGAGAGGAGATGGTACTACTTGGAACCCGACTTCTGAAAAATAATTCTTTAGAAGTCTTTCCCAGACACGGAGATGAAGGTTACAGATGTGAGATGAGGGAAGTTAAGACCAACAACTCCCTAACTGGAAAAAAAACTAGCTAGGTATGAACTATACCAAAGAACCGCTTAGTAATTTAGCCTCACTATATAGAAGGTGGTAGTTTTCACAAGGCAGAACTTCTACTGAGTATCACACCAAACTTAGTCGTGCAAAATATTTTTGTGTGTGCGCAAAACGATTATTAAAACTAAGTATTGTACTGAGAGCTTATTTGATACCACTTTGATACCATTGTCCCAAACACACTTCATTCCATGCACAAAGCAGCAAGATTTAATTGTAACAGCAGGCATTATCTTGCCAAGTCTACATTAACAGCCCATCAAACTGCTTCAGAGAATTATTGATCAAAAGCTTTTTACAATTGAGTTGGCTATTCCACATACACATAAGAACTGCCCATCTGTCTTGAAATTTAAGACAAAGTTTGCATCCTGAGGAGTAGTTAGGAAGAACTTCTCTGGGCTGAAAGTAAATACTTTTCACTCTGTAATTAGGAATGTGGACAGTTAAATATATAGCTGAATACAAAGATACCTACAACCAGTCCTTCCCAGCCCTAAGAGCCGCACAACAAGATCTTCATACTGGAGATCTTCTGTTTGTACCACACAGCACAGAATACCAATCACATGCAGAACTCTCACACTGCGGATTCTCGCCCAGTGCATAACAGGCACCATTTCTCCACTAGAGGCTGAGGTTGGTTGTGTTTCTGGATCTCCAAGCAAGGTCAGCCTTAGCAGCATCTGCAGTCCCGCTTCCTCCTATGGCTGTGGGCTAAGAGTATTCAAAAGCCTTCATAGACTCACAGCCACCCCACGGATCAAACGAGCAGCTGTGGCATTGGAACTGCACTTGAACTGCTTGCAAGTTGTAAGCAGTTGGTCGACGGGAGAATTCATTTACAGTCATAGAACGGTTTCAGCTGGAAAACACCTTCAAGATCGAGTCCAACCTTTGTCCTAGTCCTATCAACACCACTAAACCATGTCTCTCAATGCAACATCTACCCATGCTTTTGAATTCAAGTTTCTCACAAACTTGAGCACTTCTTCTTAAGGCTTGATTATTATTTATGACAATACTTGTTCTGTTTTTATCTTCTACACTACACTATTCAACCCTGTATTTGCACCTATTCAGTCTCTGAATGATAGCTCACATCCCTGGATCTGGCAGTAAAAGATAGAACTACATTAGTGCTCTTGCTCCAGCAATAGCTGCCATGATTTTCATGATTTTCGTGAACTGTGCCTTGCACCAATTGCTAATTACACAGTTTCTTGTTATATTTATGCTTGAACCTGGTGAAAAGATGAGACCTCTCATCCCCAGGGCAAGTCACTGAAGAAAATAGGGGTCATGTACTACTCAGACTTAAAACCAAAATCCAATACTTTTACTGCTTTATTATCTGAAAAACAGTTAAATGAAAAAGAGAGAAAGATAAAGAATGGGATTACATAATAGCTCTGAAGATCCATTTCTGAATTAATTTATTTAAAGAAATAAATGCCTTTCAATTTCTTAAAATACTTGATTACTTCTCTCAAATCTAAATTCAAGGGCCCTTAAAGGCTGCTTTTAAAATCCGACGAATCATGGGTTTGAGGGTCAAGATTTCAGAATTTCCTCTCATCCTAGCAGTGATCATGAAGCAAGACGTGAAAGTTCAGACTTGTAGAAATGTCAAAACATATAAAGTCCACAAGTCTCAATCATATCTCAGTTCCGAGTACTTTTAAGGTGATAAAAACATTCATTTTTTAAAAACTTGTATGAATTTTAAAACAAATCAACTAAAAATAAAACCTCTAATGAAACTAAATTGAAAGCAAAACTTAATCAAGTCAAATTGAAAGATATATTTTTAAAATTTGTAAAGGGAACATATCAGATCCGTCACTAGATCATACTACTGTGGTGGGTTTAATATAAAGCATAAACACTAAGTCTCTATTTTCTTATTTAAGGGGTTACTTAATGTAGCTGAAGCTCAATTTTACATTTCCTCTGCTGTTTTTCACTCTTCCTCACCTGTGCCTACCTTTTCTTCAAAATAGTTGCAACAGCTTCTCCTCTGAGATCCCATCCCCTCAAAAAAGTACATTTCTTTAACACTTAAGCAGTAGTTGCTTTTCCTCCAGCATGCATTTCAGGTACTGTTTAATACTGGCTGTAATTAGCAGATTTTGGAAATCCATCCATTCTGTAATCATCATACAACCAAAAAATAATTATATTAAATAATCTTATAAGATTCAAGCTATTATTTTGACTAAAGCAAGGATTATATTGACATTTATAATTTCAGTATGTGCAGATAAAATTAAATACCCTTCATACATCCTGTAAGCACTCTAGATCTGACAGCAATGTCTTTGAAGATGACATTCTCTTTGACATTACTTCAACTCCTGTGGAATAAAAATACTACTTAGCACTTACCTAGCACTTCATCTTCAAAGCACTTTGCAAATATTGTAATTAATCCTGACAACAACCTGGTGAGGCTTGTAAGAGTCATCCTCCCCAGGTGACACATGGGAGAAATAGAGAGAAGTTGCTTACCTAAAAAGAGAGGTGAGGGATGAAGTTTGAGAGTTTCCAGTTCCTTGTTCAGTGCTTTGATCACATCTATAGACAGCATGTTGAACAGTATTTATTACCACCTCTGCCCTGTTATAATATATATTAGTCTTAAATCATGAAAGACACAAGAAGTGATGGAAAAATCATGTTCTGAATACAACAACACAGAACCTCACCTTAGTACCGTGGATCCACTGTGAAATGCGCTCTCATTACTTATGGTACATACACACAAATACAAACAAGACCAAGAGGCCCCAGGATTTCTGTATTGTGTAAATATGCCATTTTGTTTGCTAACTACATGACTAATATTTTCAAAACCCAGCAGCACAAAAAGCACAGAGAAAGCAGATGATTTTTTTTTTTCCATTGGTTTAGTCCCTGAATGACATAAAGTGTCATGCCTAACTTAACTGCTACTCTTGCAGTTGGAAATTTTCTGTGGTAGAAACTCATTTTAGGTATTAAAGAGCAGCAGCTTCTTTTAAAATTACTATTATTCTTCTGCATTTGGGGGCTAAGGCCAGAGAAGGAAACGTGATTTCCCTCTTATTCTGTGGGTGTTGCTGTAACTGTCTGTGAACACACCCACATCAGCACAGGACAGAACAGACTCCAGTATGACCACCTACAGACCAAATATCAAATTATCATAAAGCTGACCTATAGTTGAGAAAGCATTAGACTAATCCTCTGCTAGACCTGCAGGAATAGAGATTTCTCACCATTATTTTCCTTTATTTTATCCTTGTATGACTCCCTAAGTATCAACAAAATGGTACCAAATAAAACTTCACGAATGCAGTGGACGTGCGTGATCAGTAGTTGCTGCTGAGAATAAGTTTGAATGTAATTACAGTCAGCTTTTGGATGTTCATAGGAATTATTGCAGAAAGCTTCTATTGATTGTTGTTTAGGATCATAGAGTCCAAATCGTAGAATCATAGGATAGTTTAAGTTGGAAGGGGCTTTTAAAGACCACATACTGGAAAGCCCCTGCCATGAGCAGGGACATAATTGACTAGATCAGGTTGCTCAAAGCCCAAACCAGTCTGCGTATGAATGCTTTCAATGACAGAATACGTAAAAATCTCTCTGGGCAACCTGAGTGTTTCACCACATGCACCATAATAAAACATCTTTCTTGCATCCAATCTAAATCTACCCTTCTTCTGTTAAAAACCATTGCCTCTTCTCCTGTCAGTACAAGCATTGCTGAAATACTTCTCTCTTTCTCATAAGCCACTTGTAAGTATTGAAAGATCTCTCTAAAACTACCTCCAGGCTGAACAACCCCAATTCTCTCAGCCTGTCCTTATATGAAGGGTGCAGCTCTCTGACTACTTTTACATCCCTCCTCTGGGCCCACTCTAACAGGTCCATGTCTTTCGAGACTGCGTGCTTTTAAAAAAGCTCTTATTACCCTTCACATTCCTCACCAATTCCAACTGCACCTTAGGCTTTCTAACCCCATCCCTACATACGTAGGCAGTGTCCCTTTAGTCCACCCGGGATACAAGCCCCTGGTTCCATTGCCTGTGCAGAAAGGACAACTCTAGCCAGAGGAAAAAGTAAACTTCAGGATTTACAAATCTACTTTCCATAGATTCAATCGGTTACACATTTCAGGCCTTGAAGTGAAGGCAAGCTATGGCTTTTAATGTATTCTTGCTAATGGTATTGGAATTACCCACATCTATGAATCACAAAATTTATATGACTAAAGTTAACTTCATAAGCAATCTCAATTTATATCCCCAATTGATGTGATTCCAGACCCAATATAAGTAACAGCTTCTTCACTAGTTCTTAACAGAAAATACAGATAAACTGGAATGCAGTCTTCAGAACTGATGTGCAGAGAGAGAACTACCCAAAGTAACACAAAGCACCCATGACTGAGCTTTTAAGCGTTCTGCCTTTCAGGAACAATTAGATACTTTACAATGGTTGCCCTTCACATGGGAGTCACAGCTCTGAATAATCATCCAGAGTTCTTTCAGATTTAAAAAAAAAACATTAAAGAATTAGTCTTTCCTATCAAAGGACAGCCAAAGGAGGAGGTGACACTGGCACAGCTTCATCTAACAGCACATGCATAGCCACCCTGAACGTAATTAATTTCTCTCCCTCACCAGAGAAGATTTGAAATATTTTACCTGCCCTACAGCAGCGCCTGTGCCACCAATCTCATACCCACTGTGGAGATGGTATACGACCTCGATGCTGCCTGTTTCTTTTTTAAGTATCATTTGGGCTATGCAAAAGAACAGTGACAATGACTTGTGGTGGCCAGATCACTTAACTGGCATGGGAAGTCCTCTATTCTGGACTATGATACAAAAAGTTCTTAATCAAAAACTGCAAAATATTGATTATATAAAGAATGTATTTCTCTGTGACCCATGTGTTCCTTGTTAAGCACTGCAATTAAACTGGGGTACAAGTGTGGTGGTGGGACACTACCAGCCTCTCCTCAAATCTAACTGGCTTAAATAAAGGACCACTCCAATGCAGGTAATTAACTGTTTGATGAAAGAAGGTAATACAAAGTGTACCAGAAAATCTGATCCAGAAAAAAGCCTCTAATCATATATTTTTTTTACTCTTATTAACACATTGTAGCTTATCAGGTGTTGAATATTGGTACACACAAAGACATTCAAAGTTTTACCTGCTCTATATAGATTAATATACTTTTTTCCCCCTCTACCATCCAGGGTTTTATAAGCCCATTACCTGGAACTGAAAAAAACCCCAAGAAAACAAAAAAATTAATTCCCTGAACCAAACTCAAAATATAATGCATCTTCCTAAACTAGATTCCTCTGTACCCAGTCACAGCCACTCCTCTGAAAAGCAATTACAAAAGCAGAACAATGTTAAGGCAGTTATCTGACTCCCACAGCTAAGGATTAGCTTACCTAAACCCTAACTCATAACTAAAGAGTGCTACCACATATTTGCCCATTCTGTATTTTTTTTGCTGTTTTATTTTTGTCTCTAAGCCTGTTTCTAACCTTGCCCAGTGTTAAAAGTAAGTGTTTTTGCATCTCTAGAAGTAATAAATCAAAAAGTAAAAATAAATGCCAGAAAGCCAAGGAAAATATAGGGGCTGTGGAAACAGGTTTTGTTATTACAGCACCAGTATCATGCCTGTAATATTGCATTATGATATAATGCTATGTTACTACAGTTACTAATATAATGGACAATATTGTGACAAGGTACTGACACGTATAATCAGTGTATTATATAAAATTATTCAACAGAATATGCATATTGAGTGTTTTCTGTATTAGGGCTTTATGTAGAGGCTAAGATTAATCCATTTTGGAAGTTTGTTTGGTTTTACTATAGACAAAATATTTCTTCAAGTTACTGCATATTCAGTTACTTTTTTGAATCAAGTATATATGAGGTGATTCCCATTGATTTACACATTTTACATAAATGCTGGATTTTTTTCAAACAGCATCTGGACTTTGCACAAGATTCCCAAGAAGCTACATTTATATAATGTACTGCTTGCTTCTGCAAATCCTTACAGTCTCAATAAAATATAACCCCATACTTAGAAGCCCACAAATGCAGACACGTACTCACTCACACCATAACTGCCGGCACATAGACAAGTGAAATAGAGGTAGACAAATGCAAGAGAAGCAGAATAATTTACATGGAAAGATGAGGACCCATTGTGTAGTGGCAAACTAGTAGTGGAGGTCCACGTTGCAAGTAGTTGTATTTATTTCAGTGCTCTCATTTCAACTATTTGCATGCAAAAGTAATACAGCATTAGCATAAACTGCTCTGCAATATGGCATAATTGCTGGAGCAATATAAAACTCCTACATTCCAAAAGCATTTGTATACATAATTTCTGCAATAATGTCAAAGGAAAAAGAGAGCAAAATCAACAACAAAAGATCTTAAAGCTTTTCCGGAGTGGGATGGTCAAAAATTTGAGTTCAGCAAAGTTTTTATCTCTAGCTACCTCTTATTTTCTTCAACCTACAATATGCGTAGAAGAAACTGCTAAAGAATTAAATGCCATAAGAAAAATATCAGTACTGGGGCCACTCCTGTTTAACATTTTACTCAATGATTTGGACAAGGGGGTAGAGTGCACCCTTAGTAACTTTGCAGATGACACCAAGCTGAGTGGAAGTGTCGATCTGCTGGAGGGGGTAGGGAAGCTCTACAGAGGGATCTAGACAGGCTGGATCGCTGGGCCAAGGCCAATCCCATGAGTTTCGATAAGGCCAAATGCTGAGTCCTGCACTTCAGCCACAACAACCCCCAGCAGCACTACAGGCTTGGAGAGGAGTGGCTGGAGAGCTGCCTGGCAGAGAGGGACCTGGGGGTGTTATGGACAGCCGGCTGACCAGGAGCCAGCAGTGTGCCCAGGTGGCCAAGAAGGCCAACAGCATCCTGGCCTGGATCAGGAATGGGGGTGCCAGCACGAGCAGGGAGGTGATCATGACCCTGTACTTGGCTTTGGTGAGGCCTCACCTTGAGTGCTGTGTCCAGTTTTCAGACACTGAGATGCTGGCGAAGGTACAGAGGAGGGCTGCTAAGCTGGGAAAGGATTTGGAGCATGTGTCGGACGAGGAACAGCTGAGGGATCTGGGACTGTTTAGCCTGGAGAAGAGGAGACTGAGGGGAGGCCTTATTGCTCTCTACTACTTGAAAGGAGGTTGTAGAGGGGGGGGGGTCGGTTTACTCCTCCTGTTGG